>NC_060281.1:43126851-43426851 GCF_021613505.1 Equus quagga
TCTTCTTCTTCTTCTTCTTCTTCTTCTTCTTCTTCTTCTTCTTCTTCCCAAAGCCCCCCAGTACATAGTTGTATATTCTAGCTGTAGGTCCCTCTGGCTCTGCTATGTGGGACGCAACCTCAGCATGGCTTGTTGAGCGGTGCTAGGTCTGCGCCCAGGATCCAAACCCGCGAAACCCTGGGCTGAGGAAGCGGATTGTGTGAACTCAACCACTCAGCAATAGGGCTGGCTCCTTATTTAATTCTTTTTGAGGTAAATATTATAACTATAAGCATTTCAGAGATGAGGAAAATGAATCTCAGAGAAGTTGTTTTTCTTTATATCTCTCATCTAGCATGGATCCTTGCTCATAGTATATATTAAATGAGTGATTGTCAAAGTGAAGTACAGAATTGGTGTTGAGGGCAATTTATATGGGAATTCCACCGTCCCAGAGAGTATAGTCCCCAAATGACATAAATATCTTGGATTAGATGATGACTGGACTAAATCTGGACTGGCTATTCCAGAGAAATTTCCCTAATGCATTATTGATCTTCTCTTTCAAAGAGAGTATGCATTCTACCTTGCTTCAGGCAAGTAAAGACAGGACAGATGTGTTATTTGGAAAAACACTGTTGCAAGAAACAAAAATATGCAAATTATGCCTCTTCTGTAGACTTCAAGTATCATTTTTAAGCTGGTAAACTTCTTCAAGGTGATGTACTGACATGTTGAAATAATTTCTCTCACCAGAGTACATTGACTACAACTCAGGCTTTTAAATGAAAGATCAAAGATATGAAAATAGTATTCCATAACAGTAGAGTTGTTATTTCCACTAAGGATTCTTTTCTAAACCTAGATAGAGCACATAATGAGGAGTATCAGTGATTCAAACAGGGAACCTGCACAACAAATCTGTATTTTTCTCTTTGAGAAAGCCACAAACAAAAACTCAGCTTGGGGTCATGTTTTATATAGAGATCTGCACAATCTTTGGAAAATTAAAGGATTTTTGAAACTAATTTCCTTTTATAGATGGGAAAATTTAGGCCTAGAGAAGTGAAGATGAGTTTCCCAAATGAAAAAGCAGTTATGCTAGAACTCGGACTGGAGCTCTGTATCTGGCCTCAGGCAAGTTGTTCATCTCTGCAGCCCTATCATGTTCTTGCAAACTGGTACCCACAATTCATCATTTACCTGTGTGACTCCCTAGGTGTGACCACCCAGACTTCTACTGGCAGCTTATGTCCTCTCTGGCCTGTACAATGTTTATCTCTTGCATGGCAATCTTATTTCACTTGTCAAGACAAAGCTTCTTCAATATGGTGGGCACTAGTCTCACCATCTGTGCATCCCACATAGGGCTGGGCCACTAACTCTTCCTTCCAGCAAGCCTTGACCAGAAAGAATCTTCTAACACAAGATGTAGCATGACACAGTAGACAGGACACAGCATGGACTTTGGAATCTGATATCAAGGCTGTCGATCCTGCTTTGATTCATACTATCTGCATAAGTGTCACAATTTCTTAAGCTTTCTGAATCTGTTTCCTCATCTTTAAAATGGGAGAAGTAATAGCTACAATGTACTGTTGTGATGGGGTCCAAATGAAATAATTAATGAATCAACTGTGCTTATAACATGAAAGCTGATGAGTAATTCATAATAGTTTGCTATTGCTGTTCATAGGTTTTGGCTAGAAGTTCCCAAAAGGTCTTCTGCGTTGTTATCTTCAGTGGATCCTATTATGAGAATATATCCTTTCCAGAACATTGGGAAAAAATTTATTGAGAATATATTGGGGGCAATATATTCCTGATAAATTACATTCACACAAGCAAAATGATAGGAATAAACAAGGGATGTTGAAGGAAGTGGAAAAGCATTCTATATGTTGTCTCTACCCAAGACGTTCTATTTTTATTGTTTCCTTAATTCCAGTAATGTGGTAGGCTAGATCCAGCTCACCTTCAACAATAAGCTTGAGATGATGCTTAGGGGTCTCCACCCCTGCATTAGTCATAGTTCTCTAGAGAAACAGAACCCGTAGGAGATATATATATATACACACACATAGAGAAAGAGAGAGAGAGATGGAGAGACAGAGAGAGAGGGAAAGAGAAAAAGAGAATGTATTTTACAGAATTGGTTCATGTGGTTGTGGGGGCTGGGAAGTCCAACATCTGTAGACTAAGCTGACAGGCTGGAGATTCGGGTTACAGTCAATGTTGCAGTCTTGAGTCTGAAATCTGCAGGCTAGAAATCTGGACAAGACTCTCATGTTGCAGTCTTGAGACTGAATTGCTTTTGCTTCTGGAAACCTCAGTCTTTGGTCTTAAGGCATTCAACTGATTGGATGAAGCCCACATTATAGAGGATACCCACATTATAGAGGGTAATCTGCTTGACTCAAAATCTATTGATTTAAATGTTAATTACACCTAAAAACATACCTTCACAGCACCATCTGGACAGGTGTTCCACCAAATAACTGGGCACCATGGCCATGCCACGTTGACACATAAGTTAACCTTCACAACCCTTACCTTAGTGAGTCCCTAGTAAGTGAAAACAGGTAAGAAAAATGAGCACGTAGATACATGTTAGAGCATGTCAGAGAATTAGAAAAGAAACTTTGCAGCTCTGTGGAATATATTACCATCCGTATGCCACTTAATTTGGAATTGGATATCTATGCTGCCTGTACCACCTTCATTACTATGAAGGGAAAGAGAAATTGATAAACTTTTTCCCATTTAACCATGCCCAGTGTCTCAGTTCCTTCCAGTTGCTATAACAAAATACCACAGGCTGAGTGACTTACGATCAAGAAACATTTATTTCTCACAGTTCTGGAGGCTGGAAGTCCAAGATCAGGATGCCAGCATGGTTGGGTGAGGGCCTTCTTCTGGGCCACAGACTTCTTGCTTGTATCCTCACATGATGGAAAGGGTGAGTTAGCTCTCTGGGGCCTCTTTTATAAGGACAGTGATCCGATACATAAGGGCTCTGCCCTCATGACCTAATCACTTCCCAAAGGACCCACCTCCTAAAACTATCACCTTGGGCATTAGGGAACATATGCATTTTGGGGGACACAAACATCAGACCATAGCACCCAGTAGGGAGGCACAGTCTAAGCTAACCTAATTCCTCATGCCTACCAAGTACCCTCTGGTGTTGGTTGGAAACCAGGGCCTAAGACAGTTGCTTAACTTACACAGCCACAAAGTGATGTAGGTTCTGAGATTGCAAACTCCTTAATGGACTCCACAACAATGTATGAGTATTTCCAGGTTCTTTCCTGGGTATCAGTCAGGTTAAGTAATTCTCCTCCTTATGTCTCTCTATGTGGAAAATAAGAGTTAATTGCTAAGTCCCTAGAAAACTTATCACAAAATCCAAGTTGACCAACATGAAAACATCAAGCCTTATGGATACAAAGAAAAAGTCCTTTTGCAGGTACAAAGTTTAGTGAGAAGAGTCCACAAGACCACACCCAATTCTGACAGCAGTTGCAAGTTCAGGGATCCCCAAGAGCACTCTTGGGTTTGATAATTAGCTGGAAGAACTCAAAGAACTCTTGAAAACTGTTATACTCACAGTTATAGTTTACTACTGCTAAAAGAGATAGATTAAAATCAGCCAAGGGAAAAGGCACAAGGGCAGAGTCAAAGAAAGCATGAAATGTGGAGCTTCTGATTGTCCCCTCCCCAGAGAGTCCTGAACAGCTTCACTTTCCCAGCACTGATGTGTGACAATATGTATAGAGTATTTCCAAACACAGGAGCTGACCCAAGCCTCAATGTCCAGAGATTTTATTGGGGCTCCATCACCTAGGTATGATTGACTGCCCATGCCGTTGATCTCAGTCTTCTGTCCCTCCGGAGGTCCAGCTGATCCTGCACGATCCAAGCTTTCACTCTAAATCACATTGTTACTATCTGGCTAGCCCAAGCCCGCCAGGTAAACAAAAGTACTTTTCTCAATGTCAGCTTTTGACAACTTTTGTCAACGTTTCTCAAACAAAACATTCTAAGGGCTTGGAGATTACCTCCCAGGAGACAAGGGCAAAGGTCAGACTTCTCTTTGGATAAGTTTCTTTATTACCCAGCGGTAATAAAGGGATACTGGTTTTGCCTGAGGATGCTCTCCTGTTGTAACTTCACAATAAGGAAAGTTCTAAGTGCACTTATACATGAAACAAACATTTGTTAAGCATTTCTTTTGTTCTAGTCCTCTGAAATGTTTTTCCAGCATTGTCTTCATGAAGCCTCACTGCATCTCTCTGAGGTGGGCACTACTTTTAATGGCACTTTAGAGATGAGGAAACTGAGGTTTGCCTTAAATTACAGAGTTAGTAAGTGGTGGAGATGGAATATAAACAAGAGCTACATGAGGCCAGAGTTCATGCTTAGAATCACTATATTATGAACCTACTGCCTCTTCCATTTGAAATAGATGTTCACAGGCACGTGCATAGCCAAAGAAGTCAAAGTCATTGAATGAAAATGGTCCAGTCCTGCCGTTCTGTTCCACAATATATATGAATCCAGAATGCCGCACCACACAGCTCTTCTCACTATGCATTTAACAGAAATAAATATAAGGCAGAAAGACATGAAGACTTACCATGAGCTCATGGTGCCTTGATCAAAGAGGGCTTAGTCAACAACAGGATTTCAAATGGTCTTTTTGTCTGGCATCCCAGAGGTCTGTA
This sequence comes from Equus quagga, assembly GCF_021613505.1. Taxonomy (NCBI): domain Eukaryota; kingdom Metazoa; phylum Chordata; class Mammalia; order Perissodactyla; family Equidae; genus Equus; species Equus quagga. The sequence continues at coordinate 43,131,558 of NC_060281.1, forward strand.
CACCCTGGGGCACTTCACAATAATGAGATTCCGGATGAGTGAATGGCATGCCTTTCTTTGTAAAACAGGACAAGGGCAATTCTGAAAGGGAAGTGGGACAGAAGACCTGTGTTTGAGTCTTCAAATACAAATGCTTTCTCAGCGAGAGAAATTTCGAAAAGAGAACATACGGATGTTGAGAGTCTGAAAATTGTTTCCCTTAAAACTCTCGATGTGAGCCAACCCTTTGGGAATCTTCGTGTACCCTACAATAGCTTGGCTTGGTAATGACTAGTCTGAATGACGCAACATTTTAATCAATTTTTTAATTTTGGGTAAAGCTTTCATTAACTTGCTGTGTGACTAATGGTGTTATGGTAATTAATAAATAAATTAGGATGGGAGTCCTGCAAATGGCATGGAAGGTATGAGGACATAGAGAGGGAGAGAGAAGTTTTAGTTTTTCTGAGGAATGGTAATTGGTGAGACGTGGCCCCAATGAGGCTGTGAGAAAGAGGCCCCCGCCAACCCAGGGCAGGGGAAATGATGGAGTCTAACCTCAGGTAGAATGATGAAAGAGTGTTTCAGCCCACAGCCCTTCTTTCACGACAGGGTAAGATTTCCACTGTGGCCAGTGCGGTATTCAAAAGATGATGTCAGCAATGGCAACAGAAACGGCCCTAGCTATGGAGGAGAAACACAGGCCAGTTCTAAGCAGCAAAAGGTGCTCTTAGTGGGAAAATGTGTGTGAGGCCCCTCTTAGTTCTGCTTTTGTCTGAGAGAAAAATTCCAAGAAGGCGGCAGAAAGGCGCTCAAGCTGCTTCCAAGGAATCAGTTGGTGAGCGTAAGCCTTGGAATTACCATTTGGGTCTAGAGTCATTTTTATGACCATATTTTGCCTCCCAACCCCTCAGGTGGGTGGCGTTGGAAACATCAGTTACAATTGTGATTTTAAAGAGACATCAAACACAGATGTTCTCCCATTTTACTGCCTTTAAATTTCATATCCAGGTAATTGTGAAATTTAATATGTAAAACTGCCTGACTCAGAAATTTAATATGTGCAACTTACAATGGTTAGAACATAAATGATCTTTAAAGAAATTTGGCTAAAGCATTGTCAATGCTTCGTTACACTTACACTCTACAAATCCTCCAACATTGTGTTTTTAATAGAACTAGAAAGGCATCAAATTCGGATCAACAGAATGAGCTGAAGAGTAAACATTTTAGTTAATTAACCAGTTGCACCATTCCTATGAAAAACAAACAAAAATCTTCCGGGTTTGAGGGGCATTTGCTCTGGTTTGGTGCTGGTTTATCTCACTGGATTGACATAGCCTCTGGACTATTTGGTTTTGTGTCACTGTTGTCTATGCTACTTCATATATCATAGTCGTCAAATTTGGGGCTTGTATGAACCAGAAGAAACAGATATATCCTCTCCTGGCACTGCTGTAGGAGGTAACTTTTCAAACTTTTAGTTTAGAGGAGAAAGTGTACTCCCGTTTCCAGAATGGAAGGCTTCCAAATCACAGGGAACACCAGCACCAGCAGGTACAGCTCAGATAAGGTGGAAAAGTAAACCAAAAAAGGGGTTGACTCTCAACATTTTTCTCAAAGGAAGGGGTGTGCGTTCAGCTTCCTTTTTATCGGCACTGCTAATGAACACTTGGCCCAAGCACACTGACAGCAACACGTAGAGGGGTTAGGTAGAGCAGAGTGGGAGAAGAGGCCTTGAGGTCGTGGATAAGGCACAGGGAAGACGAGAGTGGGAGTGTTTCAGCTTTTGCTTGAAAGAATTTGCCTTTGTTTCCAATTCCATGGCCTTCTTGAGCCATGACATAGCATAAATAGAAGACTGAACTTAAAAAAAAATAAATTAATTAAAGAAGGCAGGGTGGTTTTGTTCTTGCAAATGCCTTGAACAAAGCATGTGTTTCTGTTTAATACCAGATAAGCTCCAATTGATGTCGAGATTCTTGTCAAAATGTTTACTTTTCTGCGGGAATTTTTTTTACATTCTGGGGCATTAGGAAGCCATGGCTACGGCTCTGGACTTCAAAGTTGCTGCCAGCCTCCCTTGAAAAGCCATTGTTTTAGCCACTTCCCCATCCCCCTCCAAATGAAATAGTAGTTTTTAAAAATCATTTTGTGCCTGAAAATGATCGATCTTAGTACAAAAACCAGAAGAAACTTGATAAAGAGTTGAAGGAAATTCACCAAAGCAACTACTAAAACAAAAAGTTTTGGAGAAATGGATGTTTGTTTTCTTTGGGATACTTTGTGCAATATTTTGGTGTCATGTAAAACAACACAGAAAATAACTTGTTTTATTTTTAAGCAGTTGTGAACTACTGATTTGAGTGTCAAAACCACTGCAGAGGGAAGTTTGAAAATAAAAAATGTTACTTTATACTATCTTGGTTATTTTACTCATCTTCATAGGCCTGTATTAGGTAAAGTACACATGCCACGAATTTTAAACCTGTCAAGACAATAAATGAATAAACTTGAATGTTTTGTCTCACATTTTTACTAGAAAATTTAACCTATAATAAAAGCCTCATACTATGATGCAAGAGATTATAGAACAAATGTAAAAGTAGGGGGGAAAAGTGCCTATAGATAACAGCTATTTAGTGAGAAAGATAAAAGAACTTCGTAAAAATAAAATTAAAGCCTCTGATAATCACTGTAAAAGGATTTGATTTCTGCCTTTTCAATTTTTAAAATCATTTAGATCAATGTTTTTTCACCTTCTGGGTAAAACGTCCACGTTTTCATTCCCCAATGGAGTACTGAAATTGGATTCTGAAGATCTGGATTTTGATCCTGTGCTACCACCATCTAACTCTAGGTTTAATTTAGTGTTCGCTGCTTAACAAATCACCCCAAAATGTAGCCACTTAAAGCAATAATTGATTATTAGTTCATGATTCTGTGGGTTCTCTGACTGGTTCTACCCTCTCGGCTGTCTTGCCGGGGCTGGTTGATCTAGGATGACCTCACCCACATGTCTGAGGCCTCAGCTGGGCCCCCAGGAGGCCAGCTCAGCACTCTTCACCTGGTGGCAGAATGATTCCCAGCAGGAAGACAGGGCATGCGCAATGTACAAGCACTTACCAAGCCTTGGGCTACATTTCTTATTGTTCCATTGACCAAAATCAATCAAAAGAGTAAACTCAGTCAATGCGGGTGGGGACAACACAAAATAGATACAGGGAGGTGTGAACAATTTCGGGGGCATTTTATATCAATCTGCAGCTCTAGGCTAGCCAATTAACCTCTCCGGGACTCATGTTCTTCATCTCTAAATTGGAAAAATGTAATAATTTGTCTGCATTTCTCAAAAAAGTCATTTGGAGAATTAAACAACAACATGGAAACTCTCAAAAAATGCAGAGAACTCTATAATTGTAAAATATTATTATTTTGATAGAGAAATCTATGTTGTTCTGGTGGCTTTTCTTTTCTCTAAGCATGTTTTCAAGTTTTTACGTAATATCTCCCAACTAATTAAAAACAAATTGATCCCAATAGAAAATAATTAAGGTTAAGCATTTTATGTATTTTAAAAGCCAAATCATTACTTTTAAACTAAATTTTTCATGTTTCAGCCAGTCATTTGAGTTGTCTTCATCAATTTAGCAGAAAAATCTGATGACACCTAATTTAACTTTTAGAGAACTAAGACTTTATCTACACAAGGTCAACATATCTGGACAATTCAACAAAGTTGTTTTTTATAAGACATCTAGATGTTTCATCTGCCTCACACTAAAGGTTTTGAATCTCTGCTGATCAATTGAACTGTTTCATTTCATTTTGTTTTTTATAGAGTGGTCTGGCTGCCTGCTTTTTAATAGTCTTGATTATTCTAGAACATGTCCTGAGATTAAAATCTCTTTTTCTGAGAAAAGTGACTTTTTTCTGCTACACTCAATGTATCTTTTCTACATTAAATTTCCTCTAGCAAAACAAATGAGTTATACTTACAAGAAACCAAAGAGAATAAAGGTAACAAACAGCATATTGAGTTACAGTTGCCATAGACGTTTGGTTCTTTTTCTCCTCCTCCTTCTATCCTTAGAGCATGTGAAATGAGAGCTTGCTGGAACACAATAGTAGTATTCCATTATCATAGTCATCTGACGTTAATAAGAAAGGAGCCTGAAAAAGCAATGTTAATCAGTCTCAAGTAGAGTTTAGAACTCCTTATCATCATTATAATTTGGTACCAAAGTTCAAGGGAGCAATAAGGGTTTTGGTATGGTTTTCATATTTGGGGTTTTTTAAAATTTTTTAAACTTATCAATATACCACTCATTTTTTTAAGTTATTTTATTGAGGTCTTATTGGCTTATAACACTGTGTAAATTTCAGGTGTACATTATTATATTTCAGCTTCTGTATAGACTGTATCGTGTTCACCACCAACAGTCTTGTTTTCATCCATCACCATACACATGTGCCCCTTTACCCCTTTCACCACCCCCCCCCGCCCCCTTCTGCTCTGGTAAGCACCAATCTGTTCTCCTTATCTACGTGTTTGTTTGTTCATGTTCCACATATGAGTGAAATCATACGAATATACCACTAATTTTTACTTTCTTAATGCCCACTATCCACAGGAAGTAGAAGCTTTATAGGAAAATTTGTATCCTAGCCTTTAATGTTCTGCCCATCTGTGAAATCCCTTAGAGTCATACACATATGGTGACTGGTCATTAAGGGGTAACTGGAGCAGTCACCACCTTACCATCCAACACTATCCGATAATACAAGTTTTATCCTTTTTTGTCTTTCTTCTTGTTCCCCAGCTCCTGCTTTACGCATTTCTCTTTTTTTATCTTTTTTTTTTATTATTTTATTTCCCTATAGTGTCATTAGCAGCCCCAGGATTTCTCAGCAAACATGGCAGATGTATTGTAAATTTGAGTCATGTCCTATGATGAAGAATACTTTGAGATATAAATCAGAATTACTAAAAGAAACACTGCAACAGGAAAGAAAGAAAGAGAGGTGGGGAGAGAGAGAGAAAGAAAGAAAAGAAAAGAAAAACTCTTGGATTGTGATTATTCTAAAGTTATATAGCTCTATAACTACAACTTTCTACCCTGATGGAGAGTTTTAGCTGGATATTTGTGAGGCCTCACTCACGGGTATGAAGTTTAACATTTAGGAAATATAAAGCACTCGTATGTTACACATATAGACTAAATCAGTACATATGAGTTATAACAAAGGCTAATAACAGCACAGTTGAAAGGCCCAACATAATCACAATCCTTTCATTTGTTGATATTACCAGCATCTAATAGGTGATGCTTATTTCTTCTTTTTTTTTTTTTTGAGGAAGATTAGCTCTGAGCTAACATCTGCTGCCAATCCCCCTCCTTTGTTTTCTTTTTGCTGAGGAAGATTAGCCGTGAGCTAACATCTGTGCCCATCTTCCTCTATTTTATGTGTAGTATGCCTGCCACAGCATGGCTTGATAAGCGGTGTGCAGGTCTGCGCCTAGGATCCAAACCCATGAACCCCGGGCTGCCAAAGTGGAGTGCACCAACTCAACTGCTATGCCACCAGGTCGGCCCCTATACTTATTTTTTGTAATTACCACAAAATTAGAAGTGCTAGCAACAATCAAATTTGAAGGGAAAAATGATTTAATTGTGTCTAACATAACTTCTGGCTTAAGTAGAGTTCCTGGCGTTCTAGTTCTTTGAGAATGAGTAGCACTACTAATCAATAATTCATTCACAACCATGTCATAAACTGAGGAGTATCATTCTCCTGGTTTAACTCTTTGATTCTACACAGTAAAATTAGATGACACTAATTATATAGTCAGAGATAATGGCCATTATATTTTTTTAAATCTAACCATAGTCTGATCCTTATCTAAATGTTTAGCTTCATCTTTCTTACCCAAATACCTCCAAGAAACCTACTTATGAGCAACAAGGAACTTTGGCTCCATCCTCAGACCTGGCATGGGACCTCTGCCCTGCACCTGGCTATAGAAAGCCCTGCTCTGGCCTTCTTTCCTTGGAACAAGGGGAGGTCCTTCTCAAGGATTCACCTCCACCCTTCTAGACCTGAAACCCTGAAACCCTAGAATCCTGGAATTCCCTGCCAGAGGATCCAAAGCCCTTTTCCAAGGTCAGCATGAGAAGTCTTGCCCTTAGGGCAGATGGGCAGTGGGGTGCTCACCTCAGGTATCCACACATCTGTCCAGAAGTCCACTAATAGTAGGCACAAAGCTGAAGGTAGGAAGAGAAAGCATGCAAGCCACAGGCTAGACCTCCATCGTTGCTTTGCCCGCGCCCCACAAAGATTACAGGGTGAACTTATAGAACTTGTCACCTTTCCACAAACCCCCGAGGCTCTTTTGGGTCTAATGTCTTTGTATATGCTCTTCTCCAAACGTGGAGTCCCTCCCCTTCCACTCCTGGAGATCTCCTCCAGATCCAATTCCACTTCTTTTTTGAAAATTCTCATGACTTTTTTAGACTGGCTGTTTTCTAGATTAGCTATTCTCTCCTTTGGGTCACTATAGTATGTTTTACTGACATTTACCATAGGAATTAGCACATCTGATTATAATTATTTATTCACATATTTTTCTCCTTCTCATGAGAAATTTGAAGCCAGTAAGACTTAAATTAAAATAGTGACCCTTCATAAATATTTAAGAAATCTGTGTTGAATTAAATACACTAAATACATCATTTATTTATAAATTGGTTATCAAGCTCTTTTCTCATGCTAAAATTCTTCAGGCTGTGTGTTAGGATAATATTACATTTTTACTAATGTAAAGGAATAGAATGGCAAATTCAAAATTAGTTACAGTATTTTCTAAATGTGAATAATTCCAGTAATTCCATCTATAAAAACAAATCTTGGCATATAATATAGCCTTTGATAAAAATTGACAGTTATACTCAGCATGGCTTTAAATGGAGAGAGATGTCCACAAGCAAAACTATGAGCAAGGAAATATGTCATATCCCTATGCTGGATGCATCCATTAAATCAACTGTTACTAAGTGCATTAGGATCAAAACAGAAGGTCCCATCCTCCAGAAATTCAAATTGATATATTTCCTGTAACCTGCTCCTCTGCAATGCACAGAAATGGGAAATATTATCAGAGGAATCTCATGATGCCTATTCAAAGCACTTAAATAGATACCTAAATTATGTGGCATACAGTATAAAAAAAACAAAAGGTCTCTCTTTGTTGCTCAAGATTTCAGCAAACGCATAACAGCTTACATTTTGTACATCCTTACTAGGTAGTAGGCACTGTTCTGGGAAGTTTACAAGTAGTGAATCATTAAATCCCCACAAGAACATTGTGAGGGAGAAGATGAGGATCAGAATAGTTAAGAAACTTGCCCAAGGTCACTATGGGAGTTGAACTATGACAGTCTTGGAGGTAGAAAGATCGAAATTTGGGAGTCACTGAAATATACATGGTTGTAGGAGCCCTGAGGGAAATGATGCACACGGAGCAGCTGGTCAGTTAGAAGGGAAGAAAACTGGATCTCTAGGGAGACCGATATTGAAGAGACTGGACAAAGGAGCCCATGCAGGAGACAGAGAAGGTGGTATCAAAAAAGTTGGAGAAGCAAGAGAAGCGACATTCCAGGAACCAAAGAAGGGAAAAATTTCATGAGGGTAGCTCAACATTACCAGACCTTGTACACACATCATATAGTTCACTACACAGAGGTATTTGCATTTAGAAAGTCTTTGTCAGACAGCTTAGATCCAGATTAAAGCCAGATTTGGCGAGCTGGTGAGTGAACGGAAGGTGATGATGTAGGAGTAAAGAAAGATGAGTGTTTCAGAGGGTGCTGAAAGAAAGAAAAGGCAAACACAAGGCAGAAGTTCAAGAGACAGGGAAGGCTCAAAGCTGTTTTAACAAGTACGTATCTTCCATTTTCATGGAAGCGGAAAATAGTCAAGTAAAGCAATTTTAAACAAGGTAAAGTTTTATTTGCTCAAGCCTTTGGTTTCTAAATCTACACATCAGAATCTAGCAGCTCTACATTTGGTCAGCAGCATTAGCATTTCCTGAGAGTTAGTTAAAAATACAAAATCACAGACCCCATCCCACCCCTGAATCTGTGTTTTACCAAAAATCCCCAGGCATTCAAATGCATTTTAAAGTTTGAAAAGCATGAATCTAGAGTCGACTATAGATAACCTAAGGAAAAAGCTTATCTATTACAGCATAGTTTAAAATTGTTTTAGTTTGCTTTGAATCCACACCAGTCACCTCTAATTTATTTGTAAATATCAGCATTGCTCTTTTTCAAACCAGTAATTAACTAGTTTCAAGTTATACTTTCTATCTCAAGCAATGAACATTTTGCTCGTAAATTAGAATGCTGTCACATCAACAGATTGCATGGATCCTCTTGGGTTTGCCTCTGCCTGCAGTGTGCAGTGTTCTTTAGCCTTCGCTGATTCAATGCTATATCTAATTTCCAAAGGTAAATGTTGTATGGATTTCTCTGAACGATGAGGCTTCTTTTCTTCAAACTTGCCTCAGCTATGTCATAGACACACTGCAGGAGAGTAAAGAAAGCACTCCAGGGGGTCCATTTTATATGCGATGTAGCAGTAGCAATGATAGCAGAGAAGCGGAAACGATCTGAGGGCCAGAGAGAGGATTCCATAAGAGGAAATCACACACAGAAGCAATCCTTCTCTGCGTGATTCCAACATACGCAAATTTCAGTTACCATGGGTTAGCGAAATAATACCAGTCTCCACAACATAGTTCAAATTTCAGCTACCACAATATATCAAATGTGAGTCATTGCTTGAAGTACAAACTTTGCTGCTAGCTCTTCACTCCACAAATTGCTGTGTAAAGAATAGATGTGTATCCTATTCAGTGACCAATCGGGACGCTTCTTTCAAAGTCTGTTGAAGATTGGTCACCGTGCTTTTGTTACTCAGTGCACGCACAGACAGAAAAGCGTGTGTTGCCTCTCTGTCTCCCAGTGAAAACCCCCCATAATATTTTACAAAAATGGATAGTCCAGAGGGAAATAGCCAACAAAGATGAAAGTATAGCAAAGAAATGAAAGATGCTAACACTGTAAGTTAAATTAGGATCTTACATAAACAGCTGACCTTGGGAATGTTGACTCTGCCACCATTCAAGACTCTGGACATGCAGCCACAAAAACCTAGTGAAAGAGAACTTACTGACTTAAATGAGGAAAATGGTTATGATGAAGAGCATGAAGATGTCCCAGAGGAAGTCACGTCAGTCAAAAATAAATTTCACGTTAAAAGAACTCTCAGTAATATTTCATGACATTGAAAGCACAAAGGATAAAATGCCAGAAGGTGATCTAGACTCAGAAAAGAGTAGGCAAGTTGCCCCAGGCTAGAAGATATTCACTCCATGTCATGTTGTTGATGAGAAGAAGGCAAGCGTGGCTCAAACGACTCTTGATAAGTTTTTACAAAGAAGTCACTTTAATTCTCAATATTTCTGTTCTAAATTATAAAATACTAGATAGTTTTACCGCTTTTTCATTTCCCTATACATTTATAACTGAAAGTAAGACAGCTTTTAATGTTTTTAACAAAAATTTGTAAAGGTCGCTGAAAAAACATAACTTTTGCTACTGACTATTAAAATTGTTTGTGCATTTTCAGTTTGTAAGGTCATTGTGACAACCCCAAGCTATTGTGCAAAGTGAAGATTGCCAATAGATAGAAGTAGATAGATAGATAGATAGATAGATAGATCGATCAACCAATCAATCGATAGATAGATAGATAGATGTAGAGATAGAAATAAAGATTTAGAGATAAAGATATATAGAAAGAAATAGAAGAAAATGGTCACAATTAATTCAGACATAGTCGTAACCTTGAACTATCTTTTTTGTCTTCCTAAGCGCCAAGGTCAATAAGGAAAAGTATGCTTGCATGGATATGCACTGGATATCAAATTATGATATTCATATCCAAGTAACATGCAGATTTTGAGTATAGATCATCTGGGTTTGATCTTTTAACTTGAGAGTTGATTTACAAGGGAATTTTATGAGAGCTCTACCAACAACTCTTGGTATACAACGATAAGAGAGACTCCTTTGCAGGTGTACTTCACTTCATGTAATACATGTAATCCTAAATTTATATAAATTCTATTCTTCTAAATTAAATCACACGTAAACCCACAAGAGAACATTTCTAGGACCAAAGAATATCACTATTTTGTCTAAAGAATAAAAAGCCTACATAAAAATATATAATTATTTTTATTTAAATAAAGTAAAAATTAGGTTGTCTTATTGGGTTGTTCTTAATTTGCAAAGCACAGAGTTTTGAAACTCCTACACACACTGATGTATAAACATGAAGATAAAGATATTAATTGGTTCTTAGAGATTATAAATTACAATGTGAAAACCAATTCTTAAAAAAGATAGAAAACAATAATATATTTATGCTAATGATAGAGGAATGCAATTAGTTTAGCAATCAACAAAACTGTCCCTTGACCATTAGTTACTTTTCCATATAAAATTCATACTTATTTTGCAGAATTTCTCAATAACTGAGAAGCTGTCTGTGGCAGTTTTGCAATGGCTTCTCCTTCCATATGATAGAGTTTCTATTGGAAAGCCTTGCATCAAGGTGGGCCATATGACTAGTTCTCCCCAGTGATTTATGAGGGCAAGTTGACTTTATCACTCTCAGGTCAAGATGGTTAAGAAGCCAATGCATCTTCTCCACCCTTTCTTTCCCCTTCCAGCAGCTGGAAGCAGGACTCCAGAGATTTGGAGCATGGCAGAATCACAAGATGGAAGAAGCTGGATCTTCCCCACACAGAGAAAAGGTGCCTGACAACAGGGAACACCCACATTAGAGCATAAATTAACAAGAAACGCTCATCAGAACTGAAACGTTGGAATTTGTTTGTTACCAGCCTTAGTAGTACCTATGTAAAAATACTGTTTCTTAGGTACCATAGCCATGTATACTTTCTAATCCAGTGCTGTACAATAGAACTTTCTGTAATGATGGAAATGTTTCTGCACTGTCCAATATGGTAGCCACAAATCACATGTGGCTATGGAAGGGATGCAATTTTTATTTATTTAACTTGAGTTAATTTAAACATAAATGTTAATAATCACATATGGCTAGTGACTACCATAATGGGAAGCTCAGTTCTCATCTTTGGTAATAACATTCCTACTTTCAATAGAATATAAGACTGTTTTCAGCATAACTTCTTACCTACTGGTAGCTTATAGTCCTGTATCTTGACAAGTTTGACAAACCTAATTAGGAATTTTGGTTAATTACACTTGTTTTTCTAAAAAGAAAGAGGATAGTTCACAACTATCTACATCTATTATCTCTAAAACCTATTTTACTTTTTCTTCCGGAACACATTTGAAGGTAGCTTTTACTGTTGATCATCACTGGGGCAAAGGGCAGGGGAGTTATCAGGAAAGTCTGGAGAATCATATTTGCTGCTACCCAGGGTCAACTGCTGCCTGTTGGATAAATATTGTACCCTAATCCGTCTTCCTTTTCCCTCATCTTGTCAATAGAATTTCTCTAGCCATCAAGTTATCCAGAGCTACATGGGCATAGATTCTTATGTCAGTTAATATGGGTGGAATATGAATATGAGGGACCATAGAAATGCATATGGCCAAAGTCTGCCTCTACTTTTTATGGTATTTCCATAACCAATACACTAGGGACATCTGTATAATCCTGAGGTAGAAACTTGGCATACCTCTACTTCTTACAAACCCCTCCCAGTAAACACATTGGTGTAATTGTACGTGTAATTCACTCTTTACGCTCACTGTTTGCTGGACCACCATTTTTCCTCACTCCCACTCATGCCCCAACGTCCTGTGAAGTAGTGACCATCATTTGCTTCTGGCCTGAGTGGTAGGACCTGCAAGTTTCTGTACTCTGGTAAAAATTATTACTATAGAGAGAAAACTGGAGTAAAGCAAATCAAATTTTCTCTAGAGACACAGTTTAAAATAGTTTTTCAATCACAAGAGTAATGCAAAGAGTAAAGTCTGTTGATTTCAATGTTTCACAATTACTTGCAATTTTTTTTTCTTGGAAATTTCAGTAGATGTGAAAAAAAGTTTATTTTAAGAAATTAGTAGTTATCACTGTTTACAAAAATACAGAACAAACAAGTCTAACCAACATACTATCCAAAAAGGAAAGAAAACCAGATGAGACCCTTGTCAATTTTTAATCGGCAAAGCAAAGAGCATCACACTAATAAAGCTTAATTAAATCATTAAATATTTAAAATGAATTTCTAACTCTAGCTTATTGAATGAATTCCCTTTTATGTATTTGAAATCCTATTATGAAGTCTATACATAAAGCCAAATCAAATGTAAAACCAAACAATTTAATGTATTCGTTTCAATCTAAAATTCCATTTCATTCATCCTTCCAAAATCTAAATCACCTCAGAAGATTACATCACAATTTATATTTCCCTCACATCAGGAAACACATAATAAAATACTGTTAGAAACATATCACCCACAAAGTGATCATACTTTATAAAATATAACTAATTCATTTTACATTTCATTTCATTTCAATAATAATGTATAATAACATCACCCAATTTACACTGAATGTCAGATTTCTGGGAGACGGTATAACGGATATTTACTAACTTCATTTTTTATATCGCTCACAACCAACTATATATACATGTATGTGTCTTCAACATCCTTCAGACAACATTTCTTACAGTGAGGAATAGGCATTGCCTTTGTAAGAAAGACAGAATTAGATACATGATTACTTTCTTCGGTAAAAACTCAGTATATCAGCTTATTATTAATGGATCTGAATACACCTATTGGGTAACCACATCTTTTATATAATACTACATATATTAAAAGCTTACCATAATGATACTAGGCTACCAAAGCAATAAATACCCATGCAGAACCAAATAGCTTATGGAAAACACAAGTATACTCCTGGGTTATTTCATCCTGGCCAAACAAGGGTGGAAGGGTGAGCCTCATTGGTTTGCATGTACACTAAAACTCACATGAGGCAGCTTTAGCAGGAAGCAGGAATTATAGCCCTTGCTGGACCCATAATTTTGATAAGTACGGAGATCTTTTCTCGCTTTGAAACTTTCAAACTCCCTTTGAATGACAGAAATGCTTTAAACTCCAAGTCTGGCAACAGAAACCCAAGCAGTCCACTTTCAAGCCGCTGACCACACTTGTCTTTGATCTGTCCAGTGTTCTCTCACCATCCAGTTTCTTGCCCAAATCACAAATGAGAATCATTTTTTTCCTCCCTTTCCCTTACAGTCATCCAAATCTGCCAATTCTACCAAAATGTCTTTTGAGAATCTCCACGTCACCTCCCTTTAGTGACTTCCTTAGTGGGGCCTCTAAGACCCTCCATGCTTGCACTGTAGGCAGCCTGCTGGCCTCTCCCTGGGTTTGCCTTCTCCAGATTGCGTTATGTTTTAAACCCACTTGAGAGCTCGTTTTAAATCTGCCTTTTCTCAATCTTCTCCATACTCTCTTGTGCCCTCATGCAGAGAAAACCAGGGAAATCTTTGTGAGGAGCAAGATTGTCTAAGGGCGTAGAAATCTGCTTCAGTGAAATAACACAACAAACATACCACTTAAAGCAGCTGCTTCATCTTGGAAATGAACAATTAACATACGAGAACTAGACACAGTTTTCTTTTCTTCTTTCTTACTCTTAGCACACACAGTAGTTACACCTAAGGCAATGGTAGTTTAGACGTCTGGTTTACAACCAAAAAATTCATAGTCTGTAGGTAATATGTTAGATTGTGCTTGCCTATCAGATTATATCAGGAAAAGAAAGCTTTTGCTTTCATATTTTTCCTAAAAATTTCTCTAACTTCACATCTCCTTTGAAGTTCACCATTCCTTAAGGAGAAAATCCCAATTCATTAATATGTCACACAAGTCCCTTCGCAATCTGACCCTAAATTATTTTACATACCCCAACCACATACCCAATGCTCCAGGCAAAATGGGCTATTAGGAACATTCAGCTTTCGGCCGCTCTGCGGACAAGCTGACTCGCTCATCTCCATGCTTTTGACATGCCATTGCTACTAGTTCTAAAACTGCTCAGCTATTCAGGCATTTCTCAGATTTCACTTCCAGGAAATAAGGAGATACACGTAAGGCCCTGGGATTATATTTTCAAACCAGACAGATCTGCACAATAAAGAAGCATTGTCAGACAAATAGGGAAAAGGCCAAAAGGGAAAGTTAGGAAATAAGGAAAAATTCAAGTATGTCATTTCAAAACTTTAAGGAGACTTTGTATCCTCCAGTTTTATAAAATGAAAATATTTATTTTAAATGGACATTATTATCTTTGCCCTTTAAACATCTGTATTTTTTTATAAAAGAATAATGGCCTTAAGTATCTACCATAAGTAATGTTTTAGATGTTTTTTATTTTGCTTAAATGATTTTCTTTCTGTCTCTAGTAAGGAACTTTTGCCATGGTAAGGAAAAAGGGACAGCTGATATTGTGACATTGTATAAGTTTATTGTCCAAGACTAACCATTTCGACACATAACCATTATAAGTTTGTTTTCTAAGAATACCATTTCAATAAATTACATTCTCTAAAATGTATATAGACAGGAAGTTTTTAAAGAAAAAAAAAACTATCTGTATTCTCTTCTCTGCTCTTTTAATCTAGTAAACTGGAACAAGCTAGTAAAAGGTTTTCCAGAAATACGTTTTCTCAGTAGAAACCCACTTGTGTTACTCCTTGATATTACTACAGGGAAGGTGAGGGTCCAGCTGTCTTAGTCATATGTCACATTCTTGTATGTTTCAGTGAGACCTCAACAAATTGGCTTTCCCTTCAGGGGAAGAAAATTCTACTCCAATGGGGGAGAGGGGTGATTTGCGTGTTTTGTTGAAGAATAATGCTGGAAAATAAAGCACTTAGAATGAAGCATACTAAAAAAGAGTACACCACTTCTTATACATTATTATTCCATATCCAAGAAAACAAAATTAGGGATCTGAGTTAGGGACAAAATTATTTTTATAATCCATCTTGGAGTTAACCAATTTAGCTGAAAACAGTGGAAGCTTACTTCAAATTTATGTCAGACTTTATACGATGCTATTAAACTGAAAAGAATATTAGAATTAGAGTCAGATATGTATCAGGCTTCAGGTCCATGCTACGGTGCTCAACTTTGGGTAAGATATTTAAGCATGTCTGTATCCCAGTTTCTTCACGGATAAAATTAATATTTTTGTATGTATCTTACCATATTTGTATCAGCCTCAGTATATTACAACTAACTATGTCTGTTTTTTTCCATATTAGATAGTAAACTCCCTGAGAATTAAGGTTTTGTCTGAGTCATCTTTGTCTCCACCGCAGGGCATTGCATAGTTTTTAACATTGCTGATATTTCACAAATAGTACAGAATAGTAGAGAATTGAAATGTTTACTTTGGAATTATAATTCCCCAAAATGTGAATCAGAAAAGAGTTGTGAATTCCAAAAGTTTGTGAAACGTTTTGTCAAACTTGAGTTTCTTTTCTACAGAAGTTATCAGTCTTAACCGTGCAAATGTACATTATAATTATCCCAGAGGAAGCGACAGTCAGTGGTAGAATTCCTCTTAACCAACGTGATCAGCACCAGTAGTTTCTTCGCTGATTGAAAAAGTTCTTCAAACGCAAGACTGCAGAGCTGTTAAGGTGAAAATGTGCTTTCTACTTATTTGTCTTCCATGGAATAAATACTGCAATGCTGTATCAAGAAAAGTATTTACAATATATATTTCAATATAATAAATTAAGAAATGAATAAATTAATGTATTACAGCATGAGTGATGCCAAAAATGTCTTCTATATAAATGATCCTGGTCACTGTCTGCTATTTTCTCACTGTCTGCGTCATCCAAAGGCTGGTCTTAGGTATCCCAAATTCATTTTGCTTTTTACCAATTAAGATGGAATGGAATGGTGGAGGAAAGTTCAAGGCACTGTCCCATTTACAATTAAAATGAAGCTGACGACCGTTAGGATTTGGCGAAAGCACTACTTTTGATTTCATAAAAGGCCCCCTTCGATCTGTCACCCAAAAAAAAAAGCATTTATGAATGACATATTGATAAAGCATCTGCCTTGGGTTCAAAATAAATTTGCAACCCATGAGGTGTTCCCAGAGGCTATTGCAGAAAGTATGCCATATAAGAAAGATCTAAATAATGATCAGGAATCTACTGGTGACTTTTCTTGCCACTCCAGCCCAAGAATTTTAGATCTTCTGTTTCTGATGGCAGTAGTAAGCAATGAGTTGCCTCAGATGTGGTAGCCTGCTCAATCCTCACTTCTAAATCCATGGGAGGGCCTACTGAGAGAAGTTGTCTATAGTGGTTATCACAGAAGATGAGAAATTATTAACTTTTTCCCTCCCTTTATCCTTTTTCCCATCAACTCACAGACCACCTTGTTCTTCTGCCCCTTCATTGTCTGATCTCCACAAATGGCAGAACTGGTCCAAAAACAAAGATGTCTATTGCAGGTAGCACTTATCTGATTATTGGCATGAGTCAAATCATTTTTTCCACCA
The DNA here is from genome assembly GCF_021613505.1 of Equus quagga. Classification (NCBI taxonomy): domain Eukaryota; kingdom Metazoa; phylum Chordata; class Mammalia; order Perissodactyla; family Equidae; genus Equus; species Equus quagga. The sequence goes on from NC_060281.1 coordinate 43,148,214, forward strand.
AACAAATTAAGAATCTGCATTCAGTAGATACAAAGTTGGGAGTTTATTCCAGGCGATTGAGATTCACAACTTAGAATTTTCACCTTGCTTGAACAAAAAATAGAGTTTCATTTTTTGAGAATTGACTTGTGAAACATACCAAGAGTCTCTGTAAAAACATCACATGCAGCATTTTTATTTGAAAAGACACAGTAACTCTTGAGTGCTCAGTGAAAATGTCACGTCCAGTGATTTATTTTTCCCTCAAAGAATATTCCTTTTAGTTCTAAAGCTGCAAGACACATATTAGTAAAAGAAACAAATACGTGTTACAAAGTTATTTTGTCTTGGAGAATCTCACAGAATAGCTCAAAAGCTCATTATTCCATTGCTAACACTCAAAACCAAGTTCACCTTTCCAGTGAACTACAACAGAGAATTTTTAGTCATTCGAAACATTGCTGTATTTCCCCAATGCCTAGTTCTGCGGTCACTATCTAAGAGATTCTGTCATAGGAGTCAGGGAGAGAGTGAAGACACCTCTATGCTCCTGCATATTCACAAACTAAATGCAACCATCACTGGTCAGTTGTATAAACAAACTAAGAGTGACTCGTTTGGGCTGAATATTCTTACCTCTCAAACAACAAACAAACAGACCAACCTTCAAAGGTTGTCACTGTTACTGTTACACAGTACACACTGCAAATGCTACATCAGAGCTGCCTAAATTCATTTAGAAATCATGAGTGTGTCCACGGAAAGTTACAAAATGGATGCTGGTAACAAGAACAATAAATAAATTCCACTAAATCCTAGTTGTATTGGAAAACAATGGTCTCCACAGCTACTGTTTTTCAAACTTTCGCTAATAAAGGAAGCCGGTTTCGTTGGATTCCAGAAAACCCCTCTGTCACAAAACCTCCCTCCAGAGTTGAACTGGCACCAGTCAGAAGCAGGTCACTGCCAGACAGCACATACCAAATATCCATTCCTCCCTAAAATTTAAAATAACCTTAAATGCCTACTCTCCTGCCACTAGCCAGCCATAGACATTTGTTTCTATGTCTTCAGTTTGTTTCATCTCATCAGAGAGGGCTGGAAAAAAAGAGTCTGAAAAGAGGAAAGAAGGGATGTTTCTACATCCCTCATTATCTTTGGTTTGAGGCAATCTATAATCTTTGTAAATTACTAACAACTAAAGAGGTGTTCATAAACATCTGTAGAAATAAGCCAAACAGACCCAGGGCCAACATTGACACTTCTGTTACTCACCGCTGTTTGGACTGGGAATTAAAAAACTTCACAGATTAACTAACTACTGACAAACATAAACCAGATTCACCTTCCACATACCAAATGCTTGCCAATAAATTACTTTCTCCTCTTTCCTTTATTGACATAAACAAACATAGCTATATGATGGAAACTTACCTTTCTCTTCTTCGTATTGCATACTTAAAAGTAAATACCAAGTAATATTGTGATATTTTTCTTTTTTTTTTATTACGATAACAGTGGTTTATAACACTGTATAAATTTCAGGTGCATCATTATATTTTGATTTCTGTGTAGATTACATCATGTTCACCACCCAAAGACTAATTACAATCCATCAGCACACACATGTACCCAATTACCCTTTTTTGCCCTTCTCCCTCCCTGCTTCCCTTCTGGTAACCACTATTCGAATCTCCATCTCTATGTGATTGTTTGTTATTGTTTTTACCTTTTACTTGTGAGTGAGATCATGCAGTATTTGACTTTCTCTCTCTGACTTATTTCACCTAGCATAATACCTTCAAGGTCCGTCCATATTGTCACAAAGGGCCGGATTTCCTCATTTCTTATTGCTGAGTAGTTTTCCATTGTATATATATACCATATCTTCTTTATCCATTTGTCCCTTGATGGGCACCTAGGTTGCTTCCAAGTCTTGGCTATTGTGAATAATGCACACGTGAATAACGAACATGGGGTGCGTGTATCTTTACGCATCCATGTTTTCATGTTCTTTGGATAAATGACAGCAGTGGAATAGCTGGATTGTATGGTAGTTCTATTCTTAATTTTCTGAGGAATCTTCATCTTTTCCGTAGTGGCTGCAACAGTTTGCACTCCCACCAGCAGTGTATGAGTTCCCTTCACTCCACGTCCTCTCCAATCCTTATTTCCTGTCTTGTTAATTGTAGCCATTCTGAGCGGAGTGAGGTGATATCTCATTTTATTTTTGATTTGCATTTCCCTGATAGTTAATGATGTTGGACCTTTCATGTGCCTGATGGCCATCTGTATATCTTCTTTGGAGAAATGTCTGTTCTGATCTTTTGCCCATTTTTTAAATTGGATTGTTAGCCTTTTTGTTGTTGAGACATGTGAGTTCTTTATATACTTTGGATATGAAGGGTATCAGATATATGGTTTGCAAATATCTTCTCCCAGTTGTTAGGTTGTCTTTTCGTTTTGTTGATGGTTTCCTTTGCTGTGCAGAAGCTTTTTAGTTTGCTGTAGTCCCATTTGTTTATTTTGTCTATTGTTTCCCTTGCCTGGTCAGTCATGGTACTTGAAAATACGCTGCTAAGACTGATGTCAAAGAGTGTACTGGCTGTGTTTTTGTCTAGAATTTTCATGGTTTCAGGTCTTACATTCAAACCTTTAACGTATTTTGAGTTGATTTTTGTGTATGGTGTAAAATGATGATCTACTTTCATTCTTTTGCATGTGGCTGTCCAGTTTTCCCAACACCATTTATTGAAGAGACTTTCATTTCTCCACTGTATGTTCTTGGTTCCCTTGTTGAATCTTAGCTGTCCATAGATGTATGAATTTATTTCTGGACTCTCAATTGTGTTCCATTGATCTGTGTGTCTGTTTTTGTGCCACTACCATGCTGTTTTGGTTACTGTTGCTTTGTAGTATATTTTGAAATCAGGGAGCATGATACCTCCAGCTTCATTCTTTTTTCTCAGGATTCCTTTGGGTATTGGGGGTCTTTTGTTATTCCATATAAATTTTAGGATTCTTTGTTCTATTTCTGTGAACAATGTCATTGGGACTTTGATAGGGATTGCATTGAATCTGTAAATTGCTTTAGGAATTATGGATATTTTAAATATTTTAATTCTTCCAATCCAAGAGCATGGAACATCTTTCCATTTCTTTGTGTTTTCTTCAATATGTTTCAACAACGCTTTATAGTTTTCAGTGTACAGACCTTTCACCTCTTGGGTTAAGTTTATTCCTAGGTATTTTATTCTTTTTGTTGCGATTGTAAATGGGATTGTATTCTTAATTTCTCTTTCTGTTACTTCATTGTTATCGTCTAGAAATGCAACTAATTTTTGTATGTTGAATTTGTATCCTGCAACTTGACCATATTCATTTGTTATTCCTAAGAGTTTTTTGGTGGATTCTTTAGGATTTTCTATATAGAAAATCATGTTATCTGTGAATAGTGACAGTTTCACTTCTTTCTTTCCAATTCAGATCCCTTTTACTTCTTTTTCTTGCCTGATGGCTCTGGCTAGGACTTCCAATACTATGTTAAATAAGAGTGGTGAAAGTGGGTATCCTTGTCTCGTTCCTGTTCTTAGAGGGATAGCTTTCAGTTTTTCTCCATTAAGAATGATATTAGCTGTGGGTTTGTCACATATGACCTTTACTATGTTGAGGTACTTTCCTTCTATACCCAGTTTTTTCAGCGTTTTTATCATAAATGGATACTGTATCTTCTCAAATGCTTTATCTGCAGCTATTGAGATGATCATGTGATTTTTATTCTTCACTTTGTAAATGTAGTATAAGACACTGATTGATTTGCATATGTTGAACCATCCCTGCATCCCTGGAGTAAATCCCACTTGCTCATGGTGTATGATCTTTTTAATATATTGATATATTCGATTGGCTAGTATTTTGTGGAGGATTTTTGCATCGATGTTTATTAGTGATATTGGCCTGTAATTTTCTTTTTTTCTGTTGTCCTTGTTTGGTTTTGGTATTAGGGTGATGTTGGCTTCATAGAGTGAGTTAGGAAGCTTCCCCTCCTCTTCAATTTTTTGAAAGAGTTTGAGAAGTATAGGTATTAAGTCTTCTTTGAATGTTTGGTAGAATTCACCAGGGAAGTTGTCTGGTCCTGGACTCTTTTTTTTTTGTGAGGTTTTTGATTATCATCTCAATCTCCTTACTGGTGATTGGTCTATTCAAATTCTCTATTTCTTCTTGATTCAGTTTTGGAAGTTGATATGATTCTAAGAATTTATCCGTTTCTTCTAGATTATCTAATTTGTTGGTGTATAGCTTTCCATAGTATTCTCTTATAATCTTTTGTATTTCTGAAGTATCTGTTGTAATTTTCTCCTCTTTCATTTTTGATTTTATTTATTTAAGACTTCTCCCTTTTTTACCTTGGTGAGACTAGCTAAAGGTTTGTCAAATTTGTTTATCTTTTCAAAGAACCAGCTCTTGGTTTCATTGATTTTTCCTATTTTTTTTTAGTCTCTATTTCATTTATTTCTGCTCCGATTTTTATTATTTCCTTTCTTCTACTTATTTGGGGCTTTGTTTGTTCTTCTTTTTCCATCTCCTTTAGGTGCACTATTAGATTGTTTATTTGAGATTTTTCTTGTTTGTTGAGGTAGGCCTGTATTCCTATAAACTTCCCTCTTAGAACCACTTTTGCTGTATCCCATAAATTTTGGCATGTTGTATCTTCATTTTCATTTATCTTCTGATATTGTTTTATTTCTCCTTTGATTTCTTCATTGACCAATCATTGTTCAGTAGCATTTTGTTTAATCTCTACATATTTGCAGCTTTTCCGATTTTCTTCCTGTAATTGATTTCTAGTTTCATATAATTGTGGTCAGAAAAGATGCTTGCTATTATTTCAATCTTCTTAAATTTATTGAGACTTCTTTTGTGGCCTAATATGATATCAATCCTGGAGAATGTTTCATGTGCATTTGAAAAGAATATGTATTCTGCAGTTTTTGGATGGAAATTTCTGTCTATATCTACTAAGTCCTTCTGGTCTAATGTGTCATTTAAGACCAATGTTTCCTTATTGATCTTCTGTTTGGATGTTTTATCTATTGGTGTAAGTGGAGTGTTAAAGTCCCCTACTATTATTGTATTGTAGACAGTGACCTGTCTATTTCTCCTTTTACGTCTGTTAATAATTGCTTTATATATTTAGATGCTCCTATGTTGGGTGCATGCGTAATTACAAGTGTTATATCCTCTTGTTGGATTGTTCCCTGTATCATTATGTGGTGCCCTTCTTTGTCTTTTGTTACAGTTTTTGTTGTAAAGTCTATTTTGCCTGATATAAATATTGCTACCTCAGCTTTCTTTTCACTGCCGTTTGCATGAAGTATCTTTCCCATCCCTTCACTTTCAGTTTGTGAGGGTCTTTAGGTCTGAAGTGTTTCTCTTGTATGCAGCATATATATGGGTCTTATTTTTTATCCAATCAGCTGCCCTGTGTCTTTTGATTGGAGCATTTAGTCCCCCAATATTTAAATTAGCGATTAATATGTATGCACTTATTGCCATTTTGTTACTTTTTTTTCTGGGTGCTTTAGTAGTTCTTCTCTGTTCCTTTCTTCTTCCATTGTGGTCTGATGGCTTTCTTTATTATTATGTTTCGGTTCCTTTCTCTTAATTTTTTGTGTATTTATTATAGGTTTCTGGTTTGTGATTAGCATGAGGTTTATATATAATAGCCTACATATATAGCAATCTATATTAAGTTGATGGTCTCTTTAGTTTGACCTCTTGCTAAAGGCCCTACTCTTTTGCTCCCCTCCTTCCACATTTTATGTTTTTCATATCATATCAAACCTCTTTTAGTGTGTATGTGTATCCATTACCCTCTTATCATGGAAATAGGTAATTTTAGTACATTTGTTTTTTGACCTTCATATTATTTTCATAGGTGGTTGATCTGCTACCTTTGCTTTTTGCCTTTACTAGTCATTTCATTGCCTTTTTTGTTTTTGATAACTTTCTTATTCCTATTTGTGGTCTCTCTTTCCCACTTAAATAAGTCCTTTTAGCATTTCTTCTAAGACTGGTTTCTTGGTGATAAACTCCTTTAGTTTTTTCTTGCCTGGGAAACTCTTTATCTCTCCTTCCATTCTGGGCAATAACCTTGTTGGGTAGAGTATTCTTGGCTGTAGGTTTTTTCCTTTCAGCACTTTAAATATATCATGCCACTCCCTTCTAGCCTGTAAGCTTTCTGCTGAGAAGTCAGCTTATAGCCTTATGGGGTTTCCCTTGTATGTAACTTGCTGCCTTTCTCTTGCAGGTTTCAGGATTCTCTCTTTATTTTTAATTTTTGACATTTTAATTAGAATGTGTCTTGGTGTGGGTCTCTTTGGGTTTACCTTGTTTGGTGCTCTCTGTGTTCCCTGTACCTGGGTGTCTGTTTCCTTTCTTAGGTTAGGACAGTTTCAGTTATTATGTCTTCAGATAGATTCTCTTCCCCTCTGTCTCTCTCTTTTCCTTCTGGGACATCTATGATTCGAATGTTAGTGTGGTTGATGTTGTTCCAGAGGTCCCTTAGACTGTTCTCATTCTTTTTTCTTTTATCTGTTCAGCTTGGGTGATTTCCCCTAGTCTTTTGTCCAGCTAGCTGATCCATTCTTCTGTATCATCTACTCTGCTATTGAGTCTCTCTAGTGGATTTTTCATTTCCAGTATTATATTCTTCATTTCTGACTGGTTCTTTTCTATATTTTCCAACACTTTGTTGATGTTCTCACTGAGTTCATCTATTCTTCAACCAAGATTAGTGAGCCTCCTATGACTTTTTGTTTGAACTCTTTCTCAGGTAGAATGTTTATTTCTGTATCATTTAGTTCTTTTTCTTCAGTTTTGTCCTGTTCCCTTACTTGGAACATATTCCTTTGCCTCTTCATTTTGCCTCTTTCTTTGTGCTTATATTTATGTATTAGGTAGGTCAGCTACATATTCTGATCTTGGAGAGGTGGCCTTATGTAAGAGATGTCTTATGAGGCCCAGCAGTGTGCTTCCTTCTCGTCAACAGTTCCAAATGTTCCAGGAATGACCCCTGTGTGGCAGGGTTGCTCTTGCTGCAGGTGCCTAGGGAGGCTATGTTGTCCCCCTGGTCAGCTAGTTGTAATGATCACCTACATGTGGCTGCTATGGACCCTTCAGTCACTTTTTCAGGTGTGGGGAGCCTCAGCACAGTTAGCTGCAAAGTCTAATACCACACTCCTGTTGCAGTTTTTCTGTTAAGTGAGTAGGTCCCCAGTGTGGCTGGTTGCTAGGTTCAGGGGCTTACAATTGCTGTAGGCCTCTGGCCTACAAGGCTGTTATCAGCTCACTCAGGATTGCAGCTGAGTGGGGCCAGCCCCAAGCATGGGAGCACCCAATTTTTTCAGGCTTTGGATTGTGGGACTGATCCCCTATGTGGCTGTTTGAGAAGCACAAGTCTTCTACAGCTGACCAGTCCCACCATCCACAGGGCCACACACACCATCAACACAGTCCTGCCTCATGTGTGTGTCCTGGTCCCCTGAAGCAGACCCAGTTGCCCCACTGCAGAGGCCCCATCCACTCCACCCACTCCTCATGTGCACCTTGCCCCACAGAGGTGAACCTACTTGCCCAGCTGCAGAAGATCCAGGCACCCAACATATGCAGGCCCACGAGTTACCTGAGCACTTGATGTTGGGTGGGGCTAGTCCCTAGGGCTGGCTGCCTGCCCTAGCTGAGCTGGATTAAATCAGTGCTCTAGTGGGTGGGGCATACCCTGGGCTAACAGGCCAGGGGAAGAACTCCAATGGCATCCACCAGCATCTGTGTCAACATGCCTGTACTAGGTCACAATAATGGCTGCCACCAGTGTCTCAATCTCTGGAGAAGTCTCATCTCTCACCAAGATGCACCCAGAGACTATCAGGTGAGTTCTTTTCAACAAAGAACTGTGCACCTGTTTTTCTGGTGATTTTAGGTTGCCTTCCAATATGGGTGAAATTGTTCATGGACCCTTTAAGAGTGGGCTTTTTTTTTTTCTCTTATGTTCCACAGCTTTTCCAGGGATATTCCCCAATGTTGTTAGTGGCCAGCAAAGCCAAATATCATGACACTTGTCTCAGTTGTCCAGAGTCCAAAGGATGCTTATAGAGGTAATGCTCCCCAACTCAGGTTCCCCACTACTCCAGGGAAGGCTGCATACCTTAGGATTGCTCCTGGTTGGCTGTGAAGTGCTACAGATTTTGAAAGTAGCTCTTTCTTTCACTCCGGAAAGGAATTTCTGCCTTTTCCACCTCAGTTAGGACTGTCCCTTGTCTCTCAGGGGTAATTATTCCCCAGAGTAGTTGTATATTGGTTGCATCCATAGGAGGAGGTGAGTTCAGAGTCCACCTACACCATCATTTTGACATCTCTACCTAATATTATGATTTAAAAGCAATCTTTCAGGGAAAACTTTACTTAAGAAAGATTAGGAGATAATCAAAAATTACTTTAAATCTTAACATTAAATTTGAAATAAAAATTAAAATTACCTTATGATAATTTTCACAGGAGGGTTATAGAATATATAACTTTTTCAAAACATGCAGATACCTCACTAAGCAGTCGTCTATAGATTTCAAAATACTATTTTAAAGTATACATTCTATTATCACAAAGAACTTAGAACATTTCAATATTTAAAACTGAATCCAAAATACTGTTCCTAAGGAAGAAAATAAGAAAATGCTATAAATGAAACTTCCTAACCACATAGGCCCTTCCACTCAGCAGCAGTGCAAGGAGGGAAAGTAGGGGTTACATTTCAAACACACATGGGTTCTAATCCAGGTGCTGCCACACGTCACTTGGGTGACTTCCGACAGATGACTTAATCTCTCAGATTTTCTGTTTCCTTAAAAACTTTTATGTACTCAACAAATGCCTGTTTAATGCTTACTTAGTGCCAGATTCTGCATGACAACATGAAAATACCTTGCTAAATAAGACAAGTGAAGTGATTGATTTCATTAAGATTATATTCTGGAGGAAAAGGCTATTTGAACAAGGAATTACAATCCTAAAGAATATCCTGAAAGGGGAAGGATGGGCCCTTTGGAAGCATAAAACAAGGGAACCTAGTCTAAAGGATTGTCCCAGGAACTGACTTGTAAGCTAAAAATCTAAGGAATGAGTAGGAGAAAGCCGAGGAAATTATAGGAAAAAACATTCTAGGCTAAGGAAAACAGAGGGCAAGACAGTGAAGAATCATGGTGTGTTCAAGGAGCTGAAAGAGCCTGGTGTGGTTGGACTGGAGAGAGAAGGGAGAGGATGGGACCAGAGTGAGCCGAAGCCTGGGGCAAGGGCCAGATCCAGGAGAGATCCATGCATTGTGTCCCAGGAATGTGGACTTTATTCTAAGGACAGTGGGAAGCCAGCCAAGGCTTTAAGGAGTGGGGACACAAATAGATTTGTGTTTTTAAAGCAAAGTCTAGCTGCAGAGCAGAGCCTGTATTAGAGGAGGGAAAAGCAGACACAAAGATACTACTTAGGAGACTGTCAACGATGTAGGAGAGAGATGGATCAGTTTTTTGGATCAGGAAAGAAATGGACAAGTCTATAAGAGAGTTAGGAAAAAGAATAGCTAAAATTTTTAACAAATTATATATACGAGGGATAAGAAAAGGAAGAGAGAGAGAGATTCTCCAACTATAAAACAAGGATATTAATCCCTGCCATGTAGTGTTGTGCGACTAAAAATATAAACATGACAATGTATATTACACATCTCTCACAGTGCCTAGTTCACAATAGAAACTCAAAAAAATTAAAATGACTCTTTTTAAGGTGACACCAAATTTCATGCTTCTCACAAGGGATGAAAGTTGGATTTTTTTTCTGGCTTAAATCCCTTATCTTCATTCTCTTCTATGGTACACAAAGACTGCAGCACACCAATGCAAATGGAAATAAGCACGGCAAGTGTTACACTGTTTTGTCACTATGTAGAAAGAGCCTATACGAAGTCCTCCAGCTTATGAATTTTCTACATTTATATGTTGGAAGGTATTCCTTGGGCAGCTAATAAAAAAAAAGTTATATGAAAATATATCTCCATCAGTTTGCTAAGTTTTCTAATTCAAATTTGTGAAGACAATCAAGGCTATGAGTCTGTATTCTTTTCCAGGAAGTCTCCTTTTACTGCTACGGGTTAAACCCTCATGATGAAACTTTTTGGGATTGAATAAAATCTTGATACACTGCACAGTTTGCACCTCACAGTGGCCAAGACAAAGTTCTTGGGAGGCTATAGAACTGTGGTTAGACTCACGCACAGGGTACACGCAAAATGAGGGGGCACCTCTGCCATTGACCACTTCTTGACCTCCCTGGAGGGCAGGGCACAGGAGAACAACCCCAAGACTGGAGGAGCTTGTCCTATTTCTTTAACTAAAGACACAGACCATCGCTACCACCAAGGAGTAAAGTGGGCTTTCTACATTGCGTATTAACATGCATACATTTATAAGGATATAGTTCTAATAAAAGAGCAGGAATTGAACAGGCATTTTCTAAATTTATAAGACCTGCATATAATTAGGCAAAATTATTATTTTCTCCCTGAGTATTCTATTGTGCCACACAGTGGAGTCACAGCTTACTCAGCAATGAAGTCAGTGGGAGGAAAAATATTGCATAGAGAAAAAGTTACTCTTGAACATTCTTTAAATCGCCCACACAGAACGGTATATATGGTTTTGTACCTACTTGACTGTCTTGCAATAAGCCTCACACGGTCAGCTTTTCTTCCAGTTGAAACAAGTTGCTGTTTCTTCAGTTGAGAAATCAGATGAAACACCAGGCCTGCATTTAGTGTCTATATTGTAAAAATATGTTTTTTGTCTGTTTTCTGCTCTTTTGTTCAGGCACATGTAGTCAAGTAAGTTAAAGCCATATAACTACACTGCATACAAAAGAAAATTAGTTTTTTATCCATTTTCAAAACTGACACAAAATCCCACTCTAATTATCAAAAGAAACTTTCAAGAACAATTTGAACAAATGCATTATCTAATTTAACTAGTAAATTAGCCAACCTATTTTTCCATGTCATTAGAAACAGTAAAATGGCATTGACCAAATTATTTGTGTTCTTAATGAACTGGAATGTTAAATGTGCAGAGAAAAGAAAAAGCAACAAATTTTAAGATTTTCCTCCTCTTTTCTCACATATGTATGTACATAAATCCAAACTGATGCCAAAGTCACCTCATTCTCATTTTTTCATCGATTTTCATCTAATTTTAGAACTAGAAGGCTTATCAGGCGTGTCAGGTACCCTCCATTTATCCCTCGAGATCCACTCCCTACCCTTCTCCACCCTGCTCTCTGCCTCCATGGGGTGAGCTCTATGGACCACATCAACCAACCCCCTGATGGGAAGCCCTGGCAGGAGATGAATGGGAGGAAGGAAAACGAGGCCAGTGAACTTATTCCCCTGGCTCCCTCCAGTTACATTTGTCCCAGATACAAGTCATTGCTTCTTCAAGGTGTCCTCTTCTGCAAAACTCTCTCTGTTCAGGTTCCAGATACGCCCCTTCCTCTCGTCCCTTTGGACCTAGGGTGATAACAGCTCATCTAATACTACCCAATTCCCATACTTTTATAAACAAAAACTCTCTGAACTATTCTAATTTCAGTGTGCCACCTGCTTTCTGTTTGAATTCTAAATAACACCATTTAAGTTTTACAGATGAAAAAACTGAATCTGAGAAAAATTAGGTGGCAAGCTCCAGGTAACACGACTACTTAGGCAGTCAATGAATGACAGAATGGGAATAAACCAGAACTCTCAGTTACCAGGAACAGAAACTTCTCTGAAACTAATTAAACAGACAGACAGGTGGAGATGTTATTGAATCACATAGCAGGGAAGTTCAATGGAATCGACTTTGAGCTTGACTTTTGTCCTCGGGAACGTGTCTCTTTTCTCCATCCCTCTGCTTTCTTCCATGTTGGCTTCATTCTCAGGCAGGCTATCTCCACATGATAGAAAACAACTACCAGAAGCTGTAGGATTACGCCTCACAGTAGTTCTAGCAAAAGTCCCACAGAAAATTCTAGTGAAGCTAGCATTATTCACATGCCCACCCATGAACGGTCACAGTGAATTCTGATTAGTCAGATTAAGACAGCTAGTCATACCTGGAGTAGGATGTAGGGTCAGCCCCACCCAAAAAGCATGGTCTCAGGTGAGGAATAGATGATTCCCAGGAGAAAAAAAAGGGAACTTTCTCCAGAAGCTAGGTAAAAGGAATGTTGCACAGGCAGAACCAACAGATATCTGGTATACAAAAGCAAGGACAGAATCAATTATTCTGAACCCCCTTCACTTTATGTTTCATTCTGATACATACTTACACCAATAACACTGACCTAACCAAAACCTTAGTTCACGGGAGCAAAAGAAAATTATCAAACTATAAATACCAATGACTGACATCAGTATGGCAGTTACAAGTTACAGAGCATTTTCACATACATTATCTCATTTAATTCAATTACTCCAGATTAGGAATTCCTTGCCTATAGCATTTCTCAAGGTCAGACAAATGTTTGTGAATTTCAGGAATCCAAAGATTATTTCTAAATGCTTCAATTGTGTTCACATGTTGTTGAGAAACTACAGTGTAAACATCTGAGAAAAGCTCATGGTTGTCAATTTTATTGTGCTAGAAATCTCTGTGGAAATTCAGCCAGAGACCCATCAAGCTATATTTCTGGGCCAAAGGCCAAAGTTCTTGGATTGGTCACGTCTTCTTTTCTGCAATCTGCATTTCACCCAGGACCCAGGGGTCACTCTAATACTAAAAATACAGTTTCCCCACGCCCTTTGAAAACAACTTGACCAAGACTTTTACCAGAATATTGCAGAAAAGCACGGCTATGTGTGCTCACTTACCCAGAAATATGTGGTTAGTATAAAAATCTCAAACAAATGATCCAGAGTTCAAGGCTAGTAAACTCTTGCAATGGTTTTGAAGCAAACTGTGGGTTTGCTCTGGTGAAATTTAGTGGTCAGAAAACACACGAAGAGGATCCTATGATGAAGTATTTAATAAGGCAGGAATAGTAACAAACTTCGTCTGAATGTCACTAAATTTAGAGCAAAAATTACAACTTGATTCATAGGTTGGAGGGAAAGACCAAACATACTAACTTGAAAGACTAAACAAAGTTGTTTTGCCCTTTCTTGATAAAAATAAAAAGTATTTAATACATCAATCTTTAAGATACATAAGTTTCAGAGATCTTCTAAATCCTTGACTAAGGACAGTGGATGGATTCTGAGGGGTGACCAAACTCTGCAGTTAAAAGTCCTATCATGTGATGTTTTAAAACGTGCCTTTCTGAAAGATGACAGCAGCCATTGAGCAAACCCAATCGGCAGTCTTAAGGTCAGTAATTCCCAGGACAGAGTTTATTTGGTGCTGCTAGTTAGAGAAACTGATGTTGATACATCTGCAAAACTCAAAAATATTTTCATAGCAATTGACATGAGAGTCCAGTGAAATGCCTGCTCTCTGGCAGGAAAGGCTAAGAGAACGGGCAACAGAGAGGATTTGAGGGTCAAAAAAGAGGAGTCATTGGGGCTGGCCGGTGGCTCAGTGGTTATGTGCACACATTCCACTTCAGTGGCCCAGGGTTCGCAGGTTCAGATCCCGGGAGCAGACATGGCACCACTTGGCAAGCCATGCTGTGGTAGGTGTCCCACATATAAAGTAGAGGAAAATGGGCACAGATGTTAGCTCAGGGCCAGTCTTCCTCAGCAAAAAGAGGAGGATTGGTGGCAGATGTTAGCTCTGGGCTAATCTTCCTCAAAAAAATTAAAAATAAAAAAAGGAGGAGTCACTAAAAGGTGACTCTAAAATCCTGAGCTTCTACCTGTGTATTCACTGAACAATGCTTAAAGAGCCTTTTTCTTTCCTACTAATTGCAAAATGGTAGGAAAGAAAGCAACCCAAGTCTGTCTGCCTTTTTATACCAAACAGTTACTGAACAGTATAAGAAGGAACAATTTCGAGCGATGCAATTTCATTCTACAAAGAGTTGGGAGGCATACCTTAGTCCACAAGCCACATCTGAGGGAATTATCTGAAAGCAAATTCAAAAGAACCTGATCAAAATCTTTGATGCGTTTTTGGAGTTTAAGTTGAAATGAAATGCAGTTCAGGAAACCAAGATTCAGTCAAAGATGAGTCAGGTCCAGAATCAATTTAGACAAATACCCATGTGTATCATATCTGGTCAATCTAGAGTCTCCCCATTTTCCAAACAACTGTGTAGCGTCATTTAAAACATACAATTCAAACAGTTTTCATCTCAGTCTGTCATATGAACTATGACATGTTCACACTATGTTGGAACAAGATTGCAAACAAGTAGATTTATCAGAGATTCAGACGCAAAATGAGAGCTGTTGTTACAGAAGGAATAATATTTCTTGCCTGACCTTTGACATGATGTCTGACAGGCTAAGGCAAAGTTAAGAAACAGATCAGATCTCACCACTCAATCCCTGGTCTTCTCATTTTGAGGTTTACATCCTGAACGGGGACCTCCACAGTATTATAGTTCACCATCTCCATTTCAGGAAAGAACACAGGTGAAAAACAGAAAGAGTTGGCAAGCGGATTGATTTTATATGATCCTTCCATCACTCTATGGTTCATATTTAGTTTCTAGCAAATCAGATAACGTATGCACGATACAGGTATCAAGTAAGTATTGATATAATACACTAAATATTTACATGCATAGAGGCACACATAAGACTACATGTTCTAATGTGATCATAAAGCAAGTTCAGCTTATTAAAAAAATGGTCCTATCTTCAAAATTTTGTCTAATTTAAAGATACAATTATACTGTCCCTAGGAGAGCGACAGACAGTCACACAGTGGGTCCTCAACAAATATTGTAACAACAATGAAAAACAATTATAAATACAAACCAATTTTCTGAGAATAAAAGAACCTAAAAGGTTAACTCACATTATCTCTGTTTCTCATTTTATATACTCCCCTAAAATGCTCTTCCTCCAATAAAGTGTGAATAGTTTGCATTCCACAAGTGTGAGGTGGAAGAAAGTTTGCCACTCTTCTAAGGATACAAGATTATGGCAGGTGCAGGCAATTAACAAGCAGATTGCCCTACGCCCAAATTCCTTGGGGACCCGTCAAAAAGCAGTAAAGAGACATTCTAGATCTCAGCTCAGTTACAAATAGAATTAAGCAGAGACAACTTATGCACCCTGTTCTCATTTTCTCCATTTTCTTTTGAAATTGAGAACACACATAGGAGTCACTTTGAAGTTCGGGCTGCCTGAATATGATATTATTGATTTCCATAACATGTTTTTGCTGTGCAATGCGGATGTGCATTTTTCAAACATATTAAGCAAGTCCTTTGATGTGATTTGTTCCACCAGAACACTGTATAGAGGCTGAAAACTATTTCTATATAAGGGTTTGCCGTGCTGAGGGGGAAGATTGCTCTAGCTTGAAAGAGGTTGGAAATATCCCATCTGAAAGCTCTTTTCAGTCCTCCTCAGCCTAAACATTTTACTGAGAGAGGTCAAAGGTCACCAACTGTCAAAACAAAACCAAAATTACACAGTACTCCTGCAAGGAAGCTAAGCAGAGTGGAAACTCAGAGTTCACCCACTGGACTATTAATGCAGCATGTAACAAACGGTAAAAATGCCCGTTAAAAGTAACAGGTATATTCTCCTAAATCCTGCTGATCTTTACAAGTTGTCCAACAAGTTTAAAAGAGTAGCCTCTTAAGTATCAACGTAGAGGAAAAAAGTTGAACTATTCTAGAAGGGGGAGTGGGGGGCCAGTGCAAACTTTGAACTGTCAAAGCAACCAGCCCACAAACTCCAAAGGGCCAGATGGTTTCATAAACCTGAAGGTTCATAAATCTTTCTTTAAAGTTTCCAATTTCAAAAAGAGGTTGTTTTCTTTGTGGGACCAGGGAGTGGGGAAAATTTTTGCCATTGGGTATCTGACCCACAAAACCCTAATAGCCTTTTAAGCTTTCTTGCTCTACAAGCTGGAGACAACCAGAACAGAGACAAAGGGAGCAAGCTCAGAGCACCACGTCATCTGCAGGCAACTCGCCCTGGAGAAGACGTGAGCTTCGATTTCTCGACCCTGACTGTCTCATCACAGCGGAGGAAGATGGAAGAGTTTAAACATTCAGGGACTGAGTTTCTACAGTCAGGAACTGTATAAATAGTTCTGATTTTTTTTAATACAACACAAGATTTCCAGCTTTTAAATCATATTCACCAGTACTCAGAAAAAAAAAAAATGGGGAAATGCGGTCTACCTGAATGGAGGTACATTTTGTGAGCCAGTTTTCGCCTGCAGTTCTTAATATACAAATGTGTGCAAGCTCCCCTCTTTCCACTGCCTACCCAGTGGGAGATTGAGTGCACAGGCAAGAAGAGTACAGAAAATTGGAGAAAAAGAAGAGAAAACCAAGGGGCAATTGGTAGCCACAATGTGAATAACTGGCCCGTTTCATTTATAAAGGTCTGTGTGCGTACCCAGTGTGTGGTACATTTGTGCATCAACTTGGTCACAGTGGGATTCAACCAGGCAAGAGTCTGCAAAAAGTGAGGGGTTTTGATTTTGACATGAAAATTAGTGAATCAGAAAAGGGAAACAGTCGTAGGCAGATACATTTATCTTATATAGCTTGGCAATTGAAATACACAAACATTGCACTATCTTATGCTCTCATACCCATCTCTTATTCTGTCTGACTCTTCATTTTACATTAGTATAACTTCATTCTCCTCCAAGATTTCTTCTTTCCTGATCTAAGCGTATGAACACCTCATCTGCCTGTTTATAACAACACTTTTGGAAGGAAGAAATAAAAGAGAGCATAGATATGAAAGTGATTCGTAAACTATGAAGCTTGATAATAATTTCAAACACGATTATTAATTCATATACTGAAATACACAGAAGATAGAGTGGAAAGTGAGACATATGAGAAATGTTAAATGTTTAAGATCGTTTATCATAAAGAAAATTGGGTCTGAAGTCATTTAATAACTATGTTCAAGTATATTAGAGATTATTAGACTAAGGAAGTTTCCGGAGTCTGTGGAAAACAGGAAAAAAAAATATGAGGTGACTTTAAACTTCAAGGTATGTATAATAAGAAATTCCAACAGTCTGGGTCATTGAGTACTGGAGTGGATGAATCATTAAAGGAGACTGTGGTTTGACTTCCCAGGAATTGTATAAGGAGCAGAATGGTCACCGTCTGATGTGGTTCATACTTTGTAACCAAGCAAAAGAAATAAGAGCGATTAGGTCACCCCCAACGTATTTTCCAGCTCCCAAACCGTCAAAGTATTATTATTTTTTAAAACCTTATGCAAAGTCCCTATAACTTTAATATAAACACACACGTTTAAAAAAATAAAATCTCCTACCAATTGGAAAATCAGTTTAAAATTCCACATATTATGCTAATAAATAATAAAAATATTTTTAAAATAAAATGTGCACTACACGATGAATGGAAACTAATTTAACAGCAGCCATTTCAGAGGAGACTTCTATTTATAAGATGCTCTGAGGGCTTCAAAACTGTATCACAAAACAGCAACACAAGAGCAAGTTTCTCTGTTTTTATTTGCAGTCCCAGAAAGTCTTAAGAACCTGAGGTGTCCGCAAAAGAATTATTTTGGCCAAATCAAAAACTTTCATCCTTTCAATAACCAGTCATCATAAACACCGTCACAGGCCTTCCAGAAAGAAGTGAATGGCATCCTTGTCAAGAGATCCCTCAGCTACATTTTATGAATATACATATGTCTATGTTTACATATGCATGTTTTATTTATTTATGTATATTTCTATGTATTTTTTTTAAGAAAATGAAGGGGGAAGGTTAAAATTCTCTCCTGATTTCAAGGTTTTGTGGTGTGGTATTTTCACTTCTCTCATTCAGATTTTACTCTGAAAAGAAGAGAATTAAGGTAACAAGGAGTATAAATTTAGATCTTCATGCAGTGGAAAGTGGGATCCTAACTTCATGTTCCATGCCGACAGCTTTGTTGTGTGGGGTGTGTGTGCAAGTGGCACACGTATACAGGCATAAAACTTTCACTGCTGCTCAAGCAAATCTGAAAACTTTCACGCACCACCTTTCTAGTCGTGACAGGAAGAGTCGAGCTTGGAAAGCAGAAGCCCTCCCTAAGCGTTACCTCAGCCTTTTTGATCTCCTCAAAAACACAAGTAAGAGATGGGGTGGCTTTGATGCCACACAAGCTGTTTCCCATGATAAGGGACTTTCGTACCTCTGAGGACAAGGCACCCAGTTAAACCAATGCCCATTTTTATGGAGGCTGTTCTGTTGATTAGTCCTGAAAGAGATGACACCTATAAAGACATTAGAAAGACAATAAACAAGGCCCTATTAAAACTGAAACAGTTTGCCAAGGGACTTTTCATCCGCTGTTAACTACTTAAATAATAACACTTTTGTTTAAATGGTACTTGAATCGTTGAATAACTTCTTGATTTTCCCTCTCTCAGAAGATGCTACAAAGAACAAATTCTTTTTTTCCTACACAGACACCAACACAAATATATCAGATGTCACAAATAGTGAATAGTAGGAAGAGTAAGGGGTTTTTTTTTAATTGAGGTATATTTGACAAATAAAATTGTAAGATCTTTAAAGCGTATAACAAGATGATTTTATATACATACACGTTGTGAAACGATTCCCCTTTCCGTCAGGTAACTAGCACATTCGTCACCTCACATATTCACTTTTTTTTTGGTGAGAATACTTAAGTTCCATTCTCTTGGAAAATTTCTATTTTACCATACAATATCATCAACTATAGTCATCATTTTATACATTAAGTCCACAAACATTATTCATTTTATGACCGAAAGTGAACCCTTTTACCAACCTTTTACTTTTTCCTCTACCTCACAGACCTTGGCAATCACTTTTCTACTCTTTGTTTCTATGAGTTTGACTTTTTATTTTTTAGGTTCCACATATAAGTGATACCATGTGGTATTTGTCTTTCTCTTCCTGATTTATTTCACTTAGTATAGTGCCCTGTAGGTTCATCCTTGTTGCCACCTATGGAAGGATTTCTTTTTTAATGGCTGAATAATATTCCATTTTATATATATACAAATATCTATGCCATGTTTTCTTTATCTGTTCATCCATTCACAGACATTTAGATCACTTCCATACCTTGGCTATTGTGAATAATGCTGCAATGAACATGGGAGTACAGATATCTCTTTGAGGTAATGATTTTGTTTCCTTTGGGTATATACCCAGAAATGGGATTGCTGGATCATATGGTAGTTCTATTTTTAATTTCTTAAGGAAACTCCATAGTTTTCCATAGTGGTTGCACCAATTTACATTCCCACCAACAGTGCACAAAGGCTCCCTTTTCTCCACATCCTTGCCAACACTTATTTCTTGTCTTTTTTATAACAGCCATTCCAACAGGTATGAGGTGATATTTCATTGTGGTTTTGATTTGCATTTCCCTGATGATTAGTGATGTTGAGCATCTTTTCTCATACCTGTTGGCTATTTTCTTTGGAAAAAATGTCTATTCAGTAAAGTTTCAGGATATAAAATCAATACACAGAAATCAGTTGCATATCTATACACCAACAACAAACTATCAGAAAGAGAAATAAAGAAAACAATCCCATTTACAATAACATCAAAAAGGGTAAAACACTTAGGAATAAATTTAAGCAAGAAAGTGAAAGATCTATACACTAAAAAACATAAGACATTGATGAAAGAAATCAAGGAAGACACAAATAAAAGGAAATATATTTTGCATGCTCATGGATTGGAAGAATTAATATTGTTAAAATGTCCATACTGCCCAAAGCTATCTGCAGATTCAATGACCTATCCCTATCAAAATTCCAAGGATATTTTTCACAGAAATAGAAAAAACAATCCTAAAGTTCATATAGAACTACAAAAACACCGAATAGCCAAAGCAATCTTGAGAAAGAAGAACAAAGCTGGAAACATCATACTTCCTGATTCCAAGCTATATTACAAAGCTATAGTAATCAAAACAGTATGGTATTGGTATAAAAACAGACACATAGATCAATGGACCAGAATAGAGAGCCCAGAAATAAATGCGCATGCATATATGGCCAATTAACTTACAACAAAGGAGCGAAAGATATCAGATGGAGAAAGGACAATTTCTTCAATAAATGGTGTTGGGAAAACTGGATAGCCATATACAAAAGAATAAAACTGGACCCCCATTTTATACCATACACAAAAATCAACTCAAAATTGATTAAATATTTGAACATAAGGCCTGAAACAACAAAACTCCTAGAAGAAAACATAGGAGGTAATCTCCTCGACATTAGTCTTGGCAATGACTTTGGATTTGACACCAAAAGCAAAGGCAATAAAAGCAAAAACAAACAAGTGGGACTATATCAAACTAAAAAGCTCTGCACAGCAAATGAAACCACCAATGAAATGAAAAGGCAACTTATGGAATGGAAGAAAATATTTGCAAACCACATGTCCAATAAGGGGTTAATATCCAAAATATACAAGGAACTCATACAACTCAATAACAAAAAAACAAATAACCCAGTTTTTTAAATGGGCAGGAGTAAGAGTTTTGATAAATCTGAAGATTAGACTCCAGATGATAGGCATGGCGAGCTTTTCCTTCCAAAGCGACAAAGGCCTTCTGTGTCTGCCTGGCATTGATTTCTTTCATCTCCACCATCTGTTGGGTGACTGCAGCCCATGACGTACCTCCTTCACTCAATAGCAATCACCCCACAGTGAACTATAACATGGGCCCCAGAATAGCTCCAATGGTCAATGACTAACATTCACGTATTTATTAATGAGGTGTATGAAAAGCAAGGTAATTTCTACAGTTTAACAATCCATTTTTCTCTAAATTCTATTTCAAAATTGAACCACATAGTTAGACAAAATGAGCTACAGGACCTCAATAATATAGAGATGGAAATTTATGGGGGGACAATGGCAGCATTCATGGATTATATGATTTGGGGAGTAATTTATTATTACTGTTGTATTTTTATTTCTTTTAATTCCCTGGTACATCATGTTAACGATATATTATAAATACTGACACCAACATAGAGGTACGGGGTAGTGAAATTATAGTGTATAGAGAAAGAAAAGGACAGAATATAAGAGATAGGAAATACAATTACAGAAAGTCAGCAATGGGATCAAAATGAGAGATGGCATAGCCTAGAGAGAAAG
This sequence comes from Equus quagga, assembly GCF_021613505.1. Classification (NCBI taxonomy): domain Eukaryota; kingdom Metazoa; phylum Chordata; class Mammalia; order Perissodactyla; family Equidae; genus Equus; species Equus quagga. The sequence goes on from NC_060281.1 coordinate 43,169,553, forward strand.
GAAAGTTCTCAAAGTTGCTCGAGAAGCTGAGAATGAGCCAGAAGTGCAGAACTAGTTTCAATTGTGTAGCAGAAACTGTACCAGTAGACAAATTAAGTTCCTAAAAATATGAAGAAGCTAAAAGTCAAAATTAAGACCAGTAAGAGAAGCTGAGCAGGGTACACATAGATACTGAAATTCAGGAGCAGAGTAAGATCTAAGATGAAATACACTAATGAGCATCAGGAAAACCCAAGTACAAAAAGGTCTGAAAAGTAAATCATAAACAGACTCTGTAGTCTGATAAAAAACAACGAGAGAATCAAACTGGAAAACCAAAATGCAAAGGCTTGTACAAATGGTTGGAATCAGAGGATGCTCAGGAGTGAAAGCTTGGAACTTGACGGACCAGAGATGGACATGATAGCACCTAAAAGTGAAGGTAGGCAGGGATTAAATCTTGCTATGACACCAAGTCAAAGACAATAGTGCTTGTCAGTTTATTTTTCTCGTTAAAATATAAAGGTAATGCATATTTATCCAATGATTATTGAGGCCTTCAGTTTACAGTATGGATGAACCACTGAGACCCTCTTTGGTAATATATTGCATATTTGCTTATGTTGTTTGCTCCTAAAATAACTTTTTAACAGAACAAAATCACACATTTGATCATTTACCAATGAATGACTGATTACACAAGGACTTAGGATATTCTACTATACTTACTGTCACATATAAAATCTAATTTAGATAAGGCTCAAAGTGCTATGTAGGGATTAAATGTATACTTATGTTTATGAAAAACACATGTATATACAGACAGAAATATATGTACACAAACATATCTATGTTATATGAGCTATTATTCCCCTTTGTCACAATAAGCTTTTAGTATGTTGACAGATATAGTCATATATTTCTCCAACTCATTTCTTCTCTTCCAGGACCATTTCTTTTGTTTTTGTCACTTAATTACAAATAACAATTTTGTTCTTAGATACCATGCCCATTTCCAACTGACTAAGAGCAGAGAAAACCTAATAAGTGCTGATATAGCCTTAATTTAATTACCACTCCTCTGATAAATTCGAAAAACAATCATGTTCAGATCTCATTCAGGATGATAACATCTCTCTCATTCATCAGTCTTTGCCCAGGCTGAATTCTGACTGACTTCAGCCTTGAATTATGCTTATTTACAAAGATCAGTAACTACATTACTCTTCTACCATAAAATCAGGTTCTCAGTATATTTTTTTTCCAGTTTCAGGGGCAAAAATTATATCAAAGTTTATTAAAACTTGATGACAGCATGAACCTTATAACAGACCTGACTATAGCAGATTTTGCAGATATATTTTTAAAATTCCCTTCTCAGAAACATTTTTATAATGAGGTTTTAAAAATAAGCATATTTAAAACAAATAAGAGTGTTAAAATAGTTTAGATAAAAGGATATTTGCTTGTTCCCTGATATCCATTTTATAAAAAGGAAAATGAGTAAACATTTTTGAAAACACTATTGGGAATTATTTTTTATCCAACTGCAATAACACTACTTTACATAAAATAGATCATGGTTTATCTTATAACCATGGAATGTTTACATTGTTCAAAAGATTTGTGTTTTGTTGGATTTCAAAGGAGGATTTATTATCATCCTCAAATTCACACGTACTTGAATCTCCTGCTATACCCGATCTTTCTGCCAATAAAAACTATGAACTCTGGGGAAAGAAGAAAGAAAGGAAGAGAATAAAAAGAGAGAGAGAGAGAGAAAGACAAGCAGGAGAGAGGGAGAGAGGGAGGAAACAAGGGAGTGGGGAGGAAAGAAGGAAGGAAGAAAGGAAAGAAAAAACAAATAAAAACATACTTGAACATACTGGAGAGTAAGAACAAATGCAAGGAATTTCTAGAGGACAGTCAATATTCAGAAGAAGGAAATGGCAAGGGTGATTTTCCTGTATTGGATGGCTTTAGCCTGAGGGAAGACTGCAATAATGTTCTATTGGATGGCTAAAACTCTGTTAGAAACACCACAGTTTTTCTGGGCAATTGTAGCCACTTGAAAGTGAGAGAGAATCTCAGAAAGGAAAGACAAAGAGAAGGGGAGCCCCAAATTCTGTGTGTAAACTGCAAATTTCTGGCTGACCTCTGTGTGTGTGTGTGACAGACTCTACGCAGCACAATTAGAGATTGAAGAACTGAACTAACATTTGAGTTGCTACCCAAGAAGCAGAGTTTAAAGTTTGAGTCTTGTTAAGTTAACTGCCAGCTAAAACAGACAAAAAGCAATACTCTTCAATAGATGACACACAATACATCATTTACAATGACAAGCATGAAATACAAAATTACTTGATGCATGAGGAAACAGCAAAATATCACTCATTATCAAAAGAAAAGACAATTAGCAGAATTTACTCTTGAGATGACTGAGGTTTTTGAGCAAACAAGAATTTTAAACAATTACAACTGTGATCAATGATATGAAGATAAATATGCTCATAATAAATGAAAAGGTAGAAATCTTAGCAGGGAAGCAGAATGAAAAAGAACAAAATGAAAATTCCAGAAAAGTACATATCTAAATTTACTTTAAAAATCATAGAATGGAGGTGACAAAGGAAAGAGTCAGTGAACTTGAAGATAGAACAATAGAAATTATCTAACCTGAAGAACAAAGAAAAAAATAGAAGCAAAAGGAACAGAGCCTCAGGGAACTACAGGATAGGTTTAAAATGTCCAATTTACATTTAATTGGTTTCTCAGAAGGAGAGGAGCATATGGAGCAAAATATTTGAACAAATAATAGCCAAAAAATTATTAAATTGTTAAATAATAAATGTATGCTATAAGAATCCCAATGACACCCAAGCAGTACAAATTCAAATATCATATCTAAGCACACGATAGTCAAACTATTTGAAACCAAAAATAGAAAAATTCCTGACAGCAACAAGAAAGAAACAATGTATTCAACACAGGAAAACAATGATTCATTAACAACTGACTTTGCATCTAAAATTATGGGTACCAGAAGACAATGGAAGGACATATTCAAAGTGCTGAAGAGAAAAGAAATATACGAACTAAGAATTTCCTATTGAGCAACGCTATCCCTCAAAAGTAAAGGCAAAAAAACCCAGGAGATATTGTAGATTTTTTAAATGAGAGAATTTGTCATAAGCAAACCTGTAATATAAGAAATGTTGCAGGAAGTTTTTCAGCCTAATGGGAAATAATACCAGAGGTAAACTTGGACCTCTAGGAAGCAATGGAGAATACCAGAAATGGAGAGGGGAGTAAATAGACCTATATGGTAGTAAGGCTTTTATGTTTTATGTGGAATGCAACATTATTAATGCTAACTAGCCTGTGAAAAGTTATGGGCATATATTGTAATCTCTATAGCAACTATTAAAATATTAAAAGAACTCAAATGCCATAATAACTCATTTTCAAGACAATCACTGTCACCTCAATTAAATCTAAGGAAGTGCATAAATTTAGTTCCAATAGAATAATCATTGGCATTACACTCTTTTTTTTTTTAAAGAAAATCCTTCTACTGCCTTTTTACTTTTTATTTATTTTTTCTTTCTTCTCCCAAAGCCCCCCAGTACATAGTTGTATATTCTTGTTGTAGATCCTTCTGGTTGAGCTATATGGGACACCACCTCAGCACAGCTTGCTGAGCAGTGCTAGGTCTGTGCCCAGGATCCAAACAAATGAAACCCTGGGCTGCCAAAGCGGAGCGCATGAACTTAACCACTCAGCCATGGGGCCAACCACAGCATTACACTCTTAATGAAACTCTTTTTGCAGGGCCGGCCCTGTGGCCAAGCAGTTAAGTTCACATGCTCCACTTCAGCAGCCCAGGGTTTCACCGGTTTGGATCCTAGGCATAGACAAGGTACCATTCATCAGGTCGTGTTGAGGCAGTGTCCCCCATAGCACAACCAGAGGCACTCACAACTGGAATATACAACTATGTACCCCGGGTGCTCTGGGGAGAAGAAGAAGAAGAAAAAAAAAGATTGGCTACAGATGTTAGCGCAGGTGCCAATCTTTAAAAAAAAAGAAAGTTTTTTTAAAAAAAAAACTCTTCTTGCATTGTTTCTTTTCCTTTTCATTTTCATTTTTTAATTTTTATTTATTTATATGTTTTGCTGGGAAGGATTCACCCTGAGCTAACATCTGTTGCCTATCTTCCTCTTTTTATATAAGCTGCCACCACAGCATGGCAACTGACAGACGAGTGGTGTGGTTCCACGCCTGGGAGCCAAACCTGGGCCCCTGAAGCAGAGCATGCCAAATTTTAACCACTACACCATCGGTGCTGGCCCTATTTCTTTCAATATATCCACTGTATGTTTCAATTGTGTCATATGACAGAAATTATAATAGTTCAAAGGGATCTGTAAAGCACTTGTTTAGTCACACAAGTAACTAGATTCCTAATTTCAATTCTACTGTTAACAGAATTTTCTATCACAATTTCTAATAAAGTCTTGTACACAAATACTTATCCGAGTATTGTTTATAGTGAGAGAGAGAGCAGACTTAATCTGAAAGAGTGGATAAGTAAAATGCGGATCCTTTCAATGAAGTATTATAAAGGAGTCAGAAACAACAGACTAGAGGTACACACAGCAATGTGAGTGCAGCTTCTAAATATAACTGAGTAAAGAAAACACAGGATAAAGATCATAATGAAATCTCTAAGATCATATTTTTGAGGTAAATTAAAAATGTATGTACCTAACTAACGTCTATCCAAAAAAGAAAAGGAATTGAATTTTCTGATCACCACTTTTTTTTTCTTCTTTCTTTTTTCCTAGTCCAGGTACCTAGGAATCACTTCCACACTAGTTTTATAACTTAAACTGGTTGACAGGTTTTATGAAAGATCTATCAACCATGCCATGGTGATTCTTAGCAATTAAAATTGAGAGCATTAAGCAGAATATTTGTAGTGACCAGTATAGACATAGCATCAGGTTTTCAACACTTACACATCTTTAAAATCAAATGAAAAGTGATTCACAGGCTTAAAATTTTGATTTGTACTATTGTCTAATGATCTAGGCCAGAGGTTGACAAACTATAGCCTGGAGGCCAACTCCAAACAAACAAGCTGCTTTTGTACAGCTCATGAGTTAAGAATATTATTTACATTTTAAAATGATTTTGTTAGTACCTGCATGGTATCCCTGATTTTACCTGTTGGCTAGCAAAGCCTAAAATACTTACTACCTGGCTCTTTAAGAAAAAGTTCACTGACCCCTGATCTAGACTCTGAAAGATGAAATAATTATTTTTTATATTCTCTCCTTTGCATGACTTGTATCCCAGGTTACAAGAAACAGTTTAGGAACAGTTTTGGGGGCCAAAGTAGGAATCTGTCACTGTCTGGCAAACTCTGAAGTAGAATATGGGGACACTTGCTGCAGGTTGAGTAAAATATGTTAATTAGGTTGTAGACATCCAAAGACATTTGCAGGATAATTTAAGGAATAAACATAATCTCAGTGCTAAAGTATGATTATTGCAGATTATGTTTTCCAAGATGGACATGACAGAATTTTCCATTCCACATACGTTTCTTACAATGACATGTTGACACCCTTCCCATTGACAGATGGAGTCTATTCTGTGCCTTTGAATTTGAGCATGCTGGTGACCATGAATGGAATGATGCTATGTAACTTCCAAGATTTCGATTGGTTGCTCTTGGAACCCAGCCTCCATGCTGTGAGGAAGCCCAGACCACATGAAGAGGCCACGAGTAGGTGTTCTGCTGGACAATCCCAGCAGAGGTCCCAGCTGACAGCCAACATCAACTGCCAGACCTCTAAGTGAGGAAGCCTCCGAGATGCCTGTAGCCCCAGCCACCACCTGCCTGCAACCTATGGGGAAGACCCCAAGCAAGAACCACAAAAGATGATAACAAATTGATTGTTATTGTTTTAAGCCACTAAATTCTGGAATAATTTTTTGCAGCAATAATCAGAACAAGTATTCATATTCTCTTTTATGAAAGATCCAAAGAACACTCTAGCATTGTTCAATATATCATCCAATCAGTCCTGGACAGAGAGATCACTCCTCCAAATGAGTTATTGGACCTATCTGATTTCATGATACCTTGGCAGGATTGGATATAACTGGAAGTTGCTGACCATTGCTGGCTTATAGAGCTTCATGAACAGAAGAGAATGTTCAAGAATCAGGAACTTTCAGAAACCATGACAAATCATATTCGTCAAATTTGGTAACAAAATAAAGTAACTATTTTATCACAATTAAATAGGTACAGCCCCAGTAATCCAGAAATGGAGTCAATAATATAATTCAAAACTCCTCTTTCTTATTCAATGAATTATGCATAAGTCTATATAACTCCTTAAGAAACAATGACATACAAATTTGTTCCAAGAAATAAGCATATTTCTTCATCCAAAATCTTGGCAGTCACTCTCACATAACCCTTTCTGAAAAGATAAGGTTTAAGATATAAACTCATCATTTGGGGCTGTAATGAAAGTTAAACAGTTTTAATGTCATCTTTTATGAACTGTGCTAAAATGTGTCCGTTCAAAGGGAGAATATATATAATAAAGTTTTTTATAACATTACAAAACAGTATTTTTAGTTTTATGTTTGGGATGATAAAGTTTCCTATGCTTGGAACGACATTGAAGTAAAATACAAGGAAAGATTTTTTAGATTTGTTTTACAAGGACAAACCCATGACATTTTCACAAAGCCCTTGGTCTTAACCTTGGAAATCTGGCTGCTTAGGATAAAGGCAGAGAAAATGAGCAGGAAAGCTCTAAAGGTGGGCTGCTATTATTAAATGCAAATATATTCATTAAGGAATTGGCCAAATCAGAAGGTATATTCCACTTTGGATGAATTTTTTTTAAACACACAAATATTCTGCAGGTGTGCATTTATAATTTAATTAATCTTTGAAGGAAGCAGTGGTTATCAGTGGAAATGGGCCTGAGTGATAAGATGCTATCTAGCTAGCCCTAAGTTTTTCACCTTTTATTTTATATACGTGTTATATGAAATTTTTAAATCCATCAGAAGCTGTCTTATTTTCCCTTTCATATCTTTGACTTTCCTGCAGAGTCACTGAGAGCACCAATGCCTTCATTTTTATGGGACTTTTATTTTGAGTTGTATTGCTAGAAATACCTCATACAAGAGAATGACTACATTTAATTTTTTAAAGATACATTTTCTAAAAACTTTACTGATGAGGAATTAAAACACATTTTGCATGCAACATATTTTTGTGATACACAATGAGACTGTGACAATTACCTGAGTAATTCAAAACAGCACGCATACACATCCACTGCATCCCCAAAGAAAAAGTGACTTATAGAATTTTTAACGTTTAAATATTGAAGTAACATTGATAACATCTACCCATCAGTGGACATGTTAGAGAATTCTCATGAGAGCACTAAAAAATTGGTTTTCCCAGTTTTAATCATGGTTTGGGTCATCAAGGTATTTGAAAAGAAAAAATTATGAATAATTTCCCTAACAGTTCCTTAGAGTCTAGAAAGTCTAGAAAACAATTCGATTGACTGTTTTCAACTAATTTGCTCACACATAAACCCAAATTTAAAAGGTTCTGAACAAAAATAAGCCACACAAGCAAATGCAATGAATACTTGTTGAAACTGAAAAAATACGAAAAAAAACTTCTGTCTTGACACTTAAGATTGAAGTTCTCTTTAGATTGAATCATATGAATAGTATTTCATTTTTTAAACTTCATTTATGTAGACAACAGTTTGGAAGATATAGTTATTTCACATACTTAAATTCAAAAAATATTCTTTAAAGGTAAAATATGTGTTCCTATATACTTGATAAGACCTTCACGAGAAAGCTTTCTGTAAACCAAATATGAAAATATTCTCATAATTTCCTAGCTAGTCCCTATGTATGTATCCACGATTTTCATTTGTTTAAATGGACATTATCTCTGTTTTTAGTCGCCCCTGAAAGTAAAGTCTTATTCTGCAGTTACTACCAGAAATTTAAAGCTTATATTCATTCTTTTGCTTTCTCTATGAAATTAATGCCCGTTTCTGGAAGAAATACCCTATTTCTCACCTATTAAGTTAATCTTACAAGGTATGAGTACAAAATGGCCTGCAGAAGAGTGAACATTCAAATGCCACATCACCTATCATGCTAATAATAATATTGCTCCTCTCAAGTAGTCGACAGATAACCTTTTATTTTTTTTCTAATCTACAAGAATTCTTTGGCTTTCATTCTATTCATGGTGTAGAAGTGACAAGTAAAAAAGTTAAATGAAGATTTTGTGACATATGCAAGACGCATATTAGTAAAAGAATTCTTAGAGACCAAAATGGCAGATAAACCCAAGACCAATTTGAAGAAGAAATAAAATTAATAGCTTTTCCGTCCTTATCTACATAACTCATTAAGAAATATTCTAACAAAAGTATTGTTTCATAACGTGATTTAAAGTCACACTCAAATTCTCTGTTTGACAGTGGCAACATTTCCTTGAAGGTCCCGAAGTGTTTAAACCTTCTATTTCTCTCTCCTCTCTCTTTGGGAACCCAATTACCTTGGCATTTTTCCTTGAAGTAATGTGTTTCTCAATGTGTCTTCAAGGTCACATCTGTATCTTCTCATCAAGATTTACCATCAGCTGCTTAATAAGCTCTTCAAACACAAGTGTGAGTACAGAAGGCAAGAAGAAATATCACCAATGTGGCAGGCAAAAGATCTGGAGTTCCAAGGTCACTTTTGTCAATAATTAAATGTGTTTATGGCATCTTCTTCATCCATAAAATGAGATATTCAGTTAAATTTACTCCATGTTTCCTCTGACCTAAAATACTATGATTTAGACAAATTAGAGATTGTTCAGAAGTTTCCCTTCAGGATGACTAATCTTCTTTGATGGGTAAGCAGATTGAAATTGAAATGGACCTAGGCAGGAGAAAATGGAAGAGAAATGATAAATGTCTAGGTTGAGATAACCTGGAGTGAGGAGAAAAGAAAACTTCATAGAAGTAAAAGAGGCAGAGGCCAGCCCAGTGGTTAGTGGTTAAGTCCACATGCTCTGCTTCAGCAGCCAAGGGTTCACATTTTCAGATCCTGGGCACAGACCTATACAGCGCTCATCAAGTCATGCTGTGGCAGCATCCCACATACAAAATAGAAGAAGATTGGCAACAGATGTTAGCTCAGGGCCAATCTTCCTCACTAAAAAAAGGCAGAATAATTGCCACGTATCAACTGGTTGAGTGTGAGTTAAGGGAGACAAAAGAAAAGGAAATGAACACAGCTCTGAGAGGTTAAGTGTGGTGACTGAGAAAATAGTAGTTTACAAGAAATGCTGAGTAGTTCGGGATTTTCTTTTAATAATTCAGCATATCTTGGTTGAAGATATATAGGTTGAAATGTCTAGCAGGTAGCTGGCAGCTCAGAAGATAAGGTAGGGAAAGAAAAACAAGTTGAGATCATCTTCATGGGTATGACAGGTAAAGTCACGACACTGAATATCACAGCCAATGGGGAGAATACAGGGTTGAATGACAAAAAAAAGTTGACATAGGTAAGGACTCAGGGAGTGATTTAGATTCAGCAAGTAAATAATCCTTGGTGACTATTAAGAGAAAACAAAATAAATTGAACTACTTATATATTCCTATTGCCATGTGTTCTAATTTTTAGAAAATTGTTACATTTTCACTATGGCCAAATATGTCATTTATTATAAATGTTTCATAGGCATTTGAAATACCTACACATATATCATCTCCTACTCTTGTGTCTTGGTTAATTTCCCCTTGAATTTTCTTACTGTGTGCTTTATGTTTTGGATCCTATTATTAAATGCACAAAGATTGTTGATAGCCTTGTCTCCATTGTTGATCGTATACAATATCACAAAGTACTGTCCTTTACTTTAACAGTTTTTGCCTTAAACGTAAACTTGCCTATTAGTAATCTTATCACTCCAGCAGTTTTAAATAATTTGCTTGATGTGGGGCTTTTTTATACTTACGCTTTTCTTTTCTCAGCCGTTTCATTTTAGGGCAGGGTTTCGCAGCATTGGAGTTACTGACATTCTGAATGGCTTAATATTTTGTTTGAAGAGCTGGGCAGTGTGTTATAGGATATTTAGCAGCATCTCTGGCCAAGAGATGCCAGGAGCACCTCCACTTCAGTTATGACAATAAAATTGTCTTAAGATGTTGGTGAATGTCTCCTGGAGGTCAAAATCAACCTCTACCTCCTTGCCCTTTGAAAACGACTGTTTCGGGTATTATCACCTGTATCCAGCATATAGCTGGGATTTACCACTTTTAGAGAAACTGAATCATTTTTTACTTTTAATAAGTAAACTTATCCTATAACATGTTTGATGTTGCATCTTATTCTGGCCTCTAATTTTATATTTTTTGTTGCCTATGTTTTCCTTGTTTTCTATCTTTTGTTAAATGGAATGTCATATACTTTTTGTGTGTGCACACATGTGTATGCGTGTGTGTACAATATTTCCTTTTTCTGAGAAGTTAGAGGGTTTGTAATCTGTTTTCCATTTTTCTAGTGGTTATAATGATAACTTTGCATCATCTGTTGACATCTTTCCTTTGTTAAAAAATCAACTTGACAATATCTATTGATTCCAGCTCTGAACCATGAAAAAATTAGCATGCTCATACTTCCTTCCACCTTTGACAGTAGGTGTAATTTTGCTGGATTTTTTTAAAGCTTACTTTTTGCTTATTTTATTAAAATGAGAGAGAGCTAAGATTCTGTGATCTCCTTATCTCAGGAAACCTCACCATTACCTTGTACCTTCACTTTTCCCTTGTGGTTTAAAAGTATATATATATATATATTTATATATGTACTAGTATATATCTATCTGCATATATATGTATAGATACATATAAAGAGAGAAAGTATAAAGTATGTACATATGTATATATATTTATATACACATTTCTTTGGTAAATAGAGCATTCCATCAAGGAATTAATTCTTATTTATATTTCAATACCAAATGATAAAGATCATTGCTAAACAATTGTCACTTTAGTTAATCCCTGAATATCAAAGAATTTATTACACTAGTAAGACACCTTGCATTTAATGAATAAACAAGGAAAAAAGATAGATGGATATGTCACAGCTAATATATTGTAGACAAATTCTAATAGAAAAATGTATTGGAGGATACTGGGTGTGTAGACTGGAATGGGAGGATATTATTTCCTGTCAAGAATCTGCCCTACTTCTCAGTCTGAATTCTTTCAATATATTGAAAAGATAACAGTGGAGGAAGGCAGGGACGAGGGTGTGTCCGCACACGTGTAGCCCTGTGCATTGTTACAATGTCGCAATACTTCACTTCCGATCAGTACAGATTTGCCGCTGTCACCACCCAAGTGTTCTGACTCCTCTTGACTGTCCCAACCCGTCCCCTGAGACCCCTACAGTCTCACCACAATTGAACCATTAAAGAATTAATGCCTGTCAGTGCAGGAAGCCTCAGAGACCCCAGTCTATTGCTATAGCTTTCAGTTCTGTTTGGTGGTGGCTGTGCTAACTACAAGATTTAAAATTGGGGGCCAGCCCCATGGCTGAGTGGTCAAGATTGTGCACTCAGCTTTGGCGGCCTGGGATTTGCCAGTTCGGATCCTGGGTGCAGACCTACACACCACTTGTCAAGCCATGCTGTGGCAGCACCCCACATGGAAGAACTAGAATGACTTACAACTAGGATACACAACTATGTCCTGGGGCTTTGGGGAGAAAGAAAAAGAGGAAGATTGGAAACAGATGTTAGCTCAGGGCCAATCTTCTTCATCAAAAAGCATACCTTAAAAAAAAAAGATTTAAAATTATCCCCGGAAGCAGGCATGGCTCAGAGTTCCACTTCCTATTAGACAATGATTCCCTTTCTCTCTCTGCGTCTCTCTCTCTATATAGATATATATTTTGATACATTTATATATATATATAATCTCTATATATTAATATGTCTGTGTCTAGATAGAGAGATATGTCCATAGATGTAGGCGTGCTTCAGAACCACTTCCCATTAGAGCAAGGGATACACACACGTACACACACACACAGAATATTGAAGTGTGAAGAATCTTTTACAAGGAAAGTTATCTGCACCACTTAGCATGAGCATACAGCCAAATACTTGATGCTTTTACTTGAAAAAACGCAATCTCAAAGAGTGACTCTGTGAAGTCTCTTGACACATCATCCTTAGATCTGGCATTGTCTTATATCAGGGATTAAAATTTGTCCAAAAGTACAGATGGTTCAGAACAAGCATGCGACAAGAAACTCATAGGATAAGCTAACAAAGAGAAGTCAGAGTTAGATCAGAGGATCTGAACAGCATATGAGTGAGGGAAAAAAAAGAAAAAGAAAAAGGAATTACAGGGGGATTTTCCGAATGCTTCCACTATGGCTTTCTTATTTAAGGAGCAAATGCCCTCAAGACACAGCCATAGATTAAGAACTTGGGTTCTGGACTTACTTAGGGAAGTTGATGATCTGCAAAGCCTCAGCAAGAGATAAGCAGTGAACACAGGCACTTCGGGGAAAAAACGTATGTCTTACAAGCATGAAGTGAATGTAAATAGTAGGATGTAATTAAATCATTACTTTGGCTTATCTTGAAAACACTGCAGTTCAAGGAAGCACCATTGTGATTGATCCTTTCTCCAACGTGCCCTTCACATTTTCTGATATTTCATATCAAAAACAATATTTATCCAGGGCCAGCCCAGCGGGCGCAGCAGTTAAATTCACACATTCTGCTTCGGCGGCCCAGGTTTCGCTGGTTCGTATCCCAGGTGTGGACCCACACATCACTTGTCAAGCCATGCTGTGGCAGGCATCCCACATATAAAGCAGAGGAAGATGGACACAGATGTTAGCTCAGGGCCAGTCTTCCTCAGCAAAAAGAGGAGGATTGGTGGCAGATGCTAGCTCAGGGCTAATTTCCCTCAAAAAAAAAAAAAAATATATATATATATATATCCTATCTGATCTTTTAGCCCAAGTTTTGGAAGATGGCTATTTGGAATTTTTAAATCCATAAACAATACATCTTTAATCATTAGCAAATTTCACTTTATTACAGACAATCCACTACTAGTATAAATTGAAATATCCTTGTGATCTATTTATTCTGATGATTTTTAAACTTCTTAATTCCTTTTGCTCTTTAATATTCCCCACTATATCTTGCAGTAGAAACCTTTCAAGTTATATGAAGCATTTTAAATATTTTTGCATCATAAATGAGAGAAGAAAAAACAGTATCCAAACTTAAAAATAGATAAACAAAAGAAAATATAAAGACAGTACAAGCTCCATCCCCAAACAGGAATGAAAACCAACCTGATGTTACTTAATGTTAAAAATTAGAGTCAGTAAGGAAAGAGGGCAAAATTGTTTATTAGTTTCAGGTACTAAAAATATCATGGAGATTTTAACATCATATGAGCTCCTCATTCAGCTACTTGACAGAAATTGATCATCTCTCAGTTGAATTCTGAATGCTCAGACCAACAATGGCAAACAAATGAATTTTTGTGAATAAAAACAGACAAATCCATTCTTAGTGAACTTCTTTATTGCTCTAAATTAGGGGCAGCGTCTGATAAAGAGAAGGACCCTCAAAGGAGCGTGTACAAAAATTAAGGTGAAAAGTGAGTGACATGCGTGGTAGAAAAAATAGGACAGCTATGACTTTTTGCATAAGAGATGCCTTTTGCGTCATTTAAATATTGCAACACCCCATTAACAGGAAACGTGGGGCAGGGAAGCACACAGAAATTTTACAGAGAAACGCATACCTCTTTGGATGCAAATAAATCAGTTGGCCTCCACTGAATAAACACAACTCAGGTTTTCTTCGATTGCTCTTTTCCTGGCTTTCTACAAAACTTGCAACACCTTTAAATTTTAAGATTAAGTTGTCAGTTCTTATGGCAGATTTTCCTACTCTTAAGTTTCCGGGAGAGGAGGGGAACGGAGGGCAGCATTAATTTCTCTACCACACAGCATTGCTGTCTTCATAATTCAGACTGTCACTGTCCAGGGGTAAAAATGGATACTAGTATGGGTGTATGGAATCCTGACCCAGCTGTAGATTGGCAGAGACTATAAATCATCACACGATGCAGATGATTCAAAATCTGGTATCTTTGTTGAGATTACTAGGTCCCCGTAAGAGCCCCTAGTTAGATAATTGCTAAAGCACAAAGACGGCAGTAGCAACTGTAGAAAAAGGAAATGCCGTAGGAAGGGATTACTTTTTCAATGACCTCATCCATCAATTTACTCTAAGAGACATATGGCAGAACTGAAATGAAAGGTCACAGGCTGCTTTAGATGCATGGACTTGAAAATTAGAGAAAGCCATCAACAACTTAGTTCTTATTCATTATAATCATTTCATTTAGGAAATCTCTAAAAGACAAATGGAACTTTTGAGCCCAGGAAAGATGAATTTTTGTCACCTTAGCCCCAGAGTCACAGGTCAGAGAAATAAAGTGATCATAAGTTAAGAACAATTTATCCACTCCTGTGCTTGAGAAGAGGAGAAATGATTGCCTAGAATTTTGTTTCACTTCATCACATAGCAGGGTGTGTGTGTGTGAGTGTGTGTGTGTGTGTGTGTGTGCCCTTGAAAACCCAGAATAAACTCCCTCAGGTCAGGGGTGATCTCTTGTTCATCTTAGATGTGGGTGCACAGCAATGTTTGTGAAGTGATTCGTTTCCAAGCCTTCTTCACATCCCTCTCGATTCCTCTTGAAGCAATAATCCTTCCAGCATCTGACTTAACTAATTACTTCTTCTATACCCTTGACATTGAATCTCTCCAAGCCTCTATTTTTCAATCTGTAAACTGGGGATGATAATATAACTTTACATATATATTAAAATCAAAAAGGACAAATGAAAATGCACATTTTAAAACAAAGTACCACATAGACATGTCATTTTAAAGAGGACAAAACAGAATGTGTAAAAGGAAGAAAAAATGAGGGAAATATAACCAGAGTACAATGGGTAAGTGAAAATTCTACTTTCTCACTCCTTATTCTATATTTCCTGCTATTTAGGGTGGAAGTTTTGAAATTTTGACTCCATCTACCCAGCTATTTGAATGAAAAAAAAAAATACCCTTCGATAATACGTGAGATGCCCAAGCTAAATAAAACGCTATATTCAAGAAATGGTGGAGAAATAAAGGTAAATTTTAAAGTAAATGACTTCTATAGTTTTACAGGTCCTCTAGCCCAAACTAGTTATTTCTCCAGATCTAGCCTTCATTATTTCTCTCATTTCCTTCTGGTCTAATTAATCAAAATCCTTTCTCCAATGTTCATTTCTGGTCATTGTGTCTTCCTGAATATGAATAAGAAATAAAATACCATTTGATGTTTGAAATTATGGTGGTAATCTCAATGACGGAAACAGGTGACTGGCAAAAGAGAAAGGCAGGCCTGATTAAATACATTCATAATGATGTCAAAGGTTTATAAAGCCAATATCTGTGAGAGAGAGAGCTGTAGGACTACCAGATCTTCTCTGGTGAAGTGTGTTTCCCAAAATGATCATCACCATGGACAAGAAGAGGTCGTCACTGAAAGGTATGTGCAACAACTCACTGAGTTGTTGGCTTTATCGACACTCTTGTGGGGGTATTCATTTAAAATGTTAGCTAATATTCTCTTAGGAAGAGGTTTCAGGTTTACGGAGTTTAGAAGAGCTATCTAATTATTATTCTAAAGAGCAATGGTACAAGGGCATGATAGGATACAATAGTGGGTCTCCAATGGGGGACTCCCCCTTCTTCCAGAGACATTTGGTTATGTCCGGAGATGTCTGTGGTCGTCTTAATTTGAGGAGGAGTGCTACTGGTATCTACTGTGTAGAGGTCAGAGATACTACCAAACATACTACAATGCACTGGACAGCCTCCAGAACAAGGAATAGTTCAGCTCAAAATGCCAATAATGCCAAGGTTGGGAAACCCTGGACTGGAATAAGACCACAAGTGTCTATGGGTCCCATTTATCACAATTCCAGAAGGCAGAAACTAACATTTTCTGGTTCCCAGGCCTCGTATGTAATTTAGCCAAGGTGAGTCAACCTGATGAAACTTTCAACTCTGAAGCCATAATATAGATAACGATAGCAGGATTGCCTTTTATAATATTTCATCGACTGGGTTTAAGCCAAATGACATTTCAAAAGGAAAAACAGGCTTAGTAGTATCTAATCATCTTTGCTTACTTGGTTGACATATGCAAGAAAAAGAAATTAACAACTGTAAAATTTATTTTATGAAATGAAGAACAAAAATATATATCAATTTTACCTGATCTTAAACTGTGAAAATCCTTCAGATGATAGACGCACAGATAAATGGAGTCAGAGTTAATATTTATCCAGTTATGAATTTCCTAGAACCAATATTCCAATTTCTCTATCACTTTTTATTTACACCTGTAGATAAAATATCCATTCAGCTATATTACATGACTATATGAATGCACCTAAAATAAACTTTTTGGAAAGATCATATTTTTAAAAAATTAAAAGTCTGTTATATGAATCATCTCCCAACATTGATATTTTTTTATTTTGCAGTTAAAAGTTTGTTTAGTTACATTCTATACTAACCAACTTTTTAGATACTCTTAGGTTTAGATATTTTTTTATACATAAATCTTTAGCACTTGCCTGATTTTATCTTGGACATTTATAATTACATTTGTTGAAGGTTGCATAGAAACTTGGTTTCCTGATAAGCACATTTTTATATCAGATATTCTCTTGGGGTAGTTTAAGGTTAAAAAGTAATTTTAATATATTGTTCCTTTCTTTCGAAAGCATAAATTATTGCTATGTTAGAGGTACATATCCATCCATCTGCTGAGATAGCAAATTGATGACCAAATCGTCTCTGATAATTGTGGAAGATTTTAAAAGTAGGTGTTTTATAGACAGAGCAGAAAAAAATGCATGAAATCAACTTCCTAGGGCCACTGTTATGATGCAATTAAAGGTAAAGCATTGTTCTTTACAAGTAATGGCCATGACCTCTGCAAGCACCAGGTCATCACAGCTCCTAATGTGGTCCCTGTTATACATATGCAGACTGAGTGGCCATGGGTGCATGTGACGCAACACGACAAAGTGAAAAGATGACAATATTGGCGTCCAGCCTCCCCCACCTGCTAATAATGGGACTTGCAGAAAATCATTTAATCTTTCTGTCTTCTGTTTCATCAACATAACTTGATAATAGCAATGAAGTTTGAGTCTATCTCACAGGATTATTGTGAAACATAAATTTTTAAAAGATGTTAAAGCTTTTGGCAAAGTGTCAAGCAAATGCATGGGGTTATTAAGATGAGTCAGCAGACCTAGGCTACCGTATCATTGTTATGTTAGAATTCTCTTCACACTCAATATCAGCCATCCATCCATCCCATGTTTACTCTTATCATGGTAAAACAAACAGATCACCTGTGCTGTTCTTGCCATTTCCGCGTCTAAAATGCAAGTATAAGTCAACATAGAGTTAAAAAAATTAAGAACTCCTAGAAATCCCGGCTGCTGAAAATCTGCAGACACTCCCAAGACATTAAACTATCCTAAGAGAATGACCTACACCCCGTGGCTCAGAATTATGTTAAGCCCCAAATGTTTACAAAGTACAGAAGCCCTTCTAGGAGCAATACAAAAATGCAGGGAGTAAGCTACTTCACAAACTATACATCTGTGCAAACATCATTATACAACTAAATTTACACAGTGGAAGGTGTTGATTCTTCCCCGGCCCAGCTATTACAGTACCAAATCATGCTGAGGGCAATGGGGAGAGACAAGGCTTCCCTCGACAGGATGACTTTTGATAACCTCAGCTGAATAGATCATCTCAGAGTGGCTGGTGTTTTTATTTAAGCAGGATCGCTCCTGCTCCTGCTGCTGCTGGTGTCAGATCTACTCCTGTGCAAGAGCGTGGCCTCCCTTCCCATCTGTCCGAGTGGGGCTGTCAACTGCCAGGTGTCCCTCCGAGAACTGTTTGACCGCGCGGTCATCCTGTCCCACTACATCCACAACCTCTCCTCAGAAATGTTCAACGAATTCGTAAGTACCACACGTCTTGCTTCTTCCCGGAAGGAACCTTCGCGTCAATAACGGGGCAATACCACACTTGAAACAAGAAAGCTGCAAGAGCCAAATTTCAAATAATACATCTTATAGGTAAAAGAAGGCATCACCTAATAAAATGCAAAACAAAAAGAAAGGGACGGTTTCGTGGAATTGCAAAGATTCTTCAGGAGTGTAATCATTTTTTTAAATTTCCTTTAATTTATTTTATTTTTAAAACTTTCCAAAAATTTTAAGCACCTTTATTAGTGAGCTTGGGCTGCCATAACAGAATACCGTAGACTGGGTGGCTTTCACAACAGAAATTTATTTTCTCACAGTTCTGGGAGCTGGAAGTTGGAGATCAGGGTGGGAGCACGGTCGGGTTCTGGTGAGGGCTCTCTTCTTCCCAGCTTGCCCTCTCCCTGTGTCCTCACGTGGCAGGTGGGGGATAAAGAGAGAGAGAGAAAGTTCTCTTAGTGTGTCTTCTTCTACAGACATTAATCCCATTGGATCAGGGTTCCACCCTGTGACCTCATTTTACCTTAATTACTTCCATAAAGGCTCTGTCTCCAAATACAGCACACTGGGTGTTGGAGCTCCAACATATTTGGGGCAAACAAACATTTGATCCGTAACAGCACTCAACATAAAGCACTTTAAGGTGAGGCTGAGGAAGAAGGAGCATGTTGATTTCTTGTCCTCACCTGCAGGTTACGTCTCTGTATGCATTCTTCACCTCTCGTAGCGTAGACATCCAATAAATGGAAATTGTACTGCAGTGAATTAGGTAGATTGAACAAAGTTAAACTAAGCTAAATCCATGTCAGGAAAACAAATAATAATAACTTTTCAGAAATCCAAAAATGCCACGCATGATTGTTCTAAGATTTGCAGTGTATAGGTTTAGAACTACAAAAGAAGGATTAGTTTAGAACTGGAAACAATTATTCTCTAATTAAAGTACTTTGAAAGTGGTATGTTAACTCTGTTAGGTCACTCAAGGAGCAGACAGTAGATTAGAGCTTCAATGAATCAAAGATCTCCATAAAGAATGTGGCTCGATGCTTGTAAGAAATGTATATTCATGTAGTTCTTTTTTACTCAGTTTTTCTTTCATCCTCCATTTTTGACTGACCATCCTTTATCTTCCAAATCTTCCTAATAATCTCTTTAAATTTGCACAACTTTTGCTAAAAATTAGTTTTTCTCTGTCAATGTGTTAGCTAATTTTTTCTGTTCTTATTGTCAGTCCATTGCTTAATACTTCCTAAAATTTTATGCTCTGCTTTTCTGACATGATTTTGTCACAATCAACAAAATTGTATTCCGCATCTATGATGAACATGGTATGGTACAGGTGTGTGGATTCAGAGATTAGTCAAAGAAAATTTGTAACCTTATAACACCTAGTAAGGGAACATATCAATTGGGACCTACAATAAACAAGACATTTTAAAAATGGCTAAATATAGGTACATATACACTATGATGTTTGGTTCAAATACTAAAGAAAGATGATATTTAATAAAACATTGAATATTTTGTATTTTTGATATTTTTAGTTTTTGCTTTCCAAATAGCAACTTGTGGGAGGGATGAAATCAAACAAGGAAATTGCAGAGAAGCGAAAAGGTTGGAATTTAGAAAAATTGGATGAAAAACTAATGGTTTCTAGAGAGAATGGAAAGAAAAGGGTGACTTTCTTAATTCTTTAGTTTTGATTTTTACCTGACTCTCATTTAAAAAACGTCATACGTCTATCAAATGGGTTAATATTCTGGTAATGGGTTCATTTACTCTTTTATTCAATGCCCAAACAACCTTAAATGAATTTTCTTGATCACTTCTAGGACAAACGGTATGCCCAGGGCCGGGGCTTCGTTACCAAGGCCATCAACAGCTGCCACACTTCTTCCCTCTCTACCCCTGAAGACAAGGAGCAAGCCCAACAGATCCATGTGAGTCTTCTTTCCAGGTTTTTCACCAAAACAACTGAGGCAGTACACTGGCATTACCGAGCTGGAGATGATTAGAGGCAGTGTGACAGATAATGATAATTATACACGCAGAGAAACTTGGAGGAAGGGTAAGCAATCAAAGAGAAATTACATTACGTAGTCACTGAATTATCAGTAAAATCAAACGCTGAATACAGATTATAGCAGCAAAATAAATAACAGGTCTACAAATTGTCTGTGCAGACAGCATTACTGTAACCAATGCCTTGGACCCAGGATTGCACATGCTATACTGTATGAAAGCGTACTTGTTACACATTACGAGTGCTCTCCTACATGGGCAGGATCTAACGTCACTTACCTCTGCACCATTTGACTCATCTCTTTTGGACTTTCAAGGCTTTTCTGATTCTACTCCTACGTCTCTGATACCTACTTCTTTCTTCATTCTTCACTGACTCTTCTGCCACTACTTACTCCTTAACTATAAGTCTCTCCCAAAACCAAGTCCTGCCAAATACCATGTTTTGCTTCTCACAGCTGCAACTATTACCTCTGTTCTGAGGACAACAAAGTCTGCATATCAAGCCCCAATCCTTTATCCCAGCTCCAATTTTTTATCACAATCTCTCCCTTCTTATTCCTTGCCATAACCCAGTCTTAACATGATTTAAAATAAACATTTTCACATATATACCCCCCATAAACACAATTTGTTCTCTCTTTAAAACTTTGTTAATAGTGCCAGCACTCTTTCTGTTTCCTAAGCTCATTAATGATAATTATGGGGGCTGGCCAGGTGGCGTAGTGGTTAAGTTCGCACGCTCCACTTTGGCAGCCTGGGGTTCGCAGGTTCGGACCCTGGGTGTGGACCCATACACCGCTTGTCAAGCCATGCTGTGGCAGCATCCTACATACAAAATAGAAGAAGATTGCCTTGGATGTTAGCTCAGGAACAATCTTCCTCAAGCAAAAAGAGGAAGATTGGCAACAGATGTTAGCTCAAGGCCAGTCTTCCTCACCAAAAAAATTAAATAAATAATAATGATGATGATGATGATGATGATGATGATGACAATAAAATGAAGGAAGAAGATGAAGAGAAGGAGGAGGAGTTGAAATTTATTGTGAGCTACTATATTGCCTTTCACTTTACAAAGCATTTTCTGTGCCTTATTGTAGTTAATCTTCACAAAAAATCTTGTAACACAAGGTGCTGTTACTACACTTACTAAGATAAGGAAACCGAGGCTCAGAGAGGCCATGGAATTTGCACCAGTTGCATGGGTAGCAAGCAGTGAGTCTGGGCTTCATCCAATTCAAAACCCTCACTCTTAATTGTTATGCTACAATGAATGGCCCTAGCAAAACTCTACTGCCATTCACTATATGGTCTACACCTCTTTACCGCTCGTTCTTTCACATCCTAATTATGCCTCCATTGTAATGTCTATTTCACTCTTCTCTGCGCTTCATTTCCTTTACCACTAGACTAGTTCACAGACATCGAGAAAGCAAGCATTTTAAATCACAGATAACCAGTCCCTTGGAGTTTGATGCGCAATCCTAGTAGTAGTAAACTAGGGGGCAAAAGTCTCCATTGTGAATTCCCTCAATGCTGTTACCAAGGACAGCCTTGTGCCATCTTATTCACCTGCGTATGTCAGCAAAATAGACTGCTCTCATAGCAGCATGAGGGTTGGTATGGATGGAGGAAAGTATGTTTATGAATGCCATGTCTTCATCATCATCTCTTTGTTCTAACATCATAAAGTAAACTACAAATCACAAATGAATACATTCATGAATGATCTGATTCATTAATATGAATGAATCTTTGGGTCAAAATGATTTGAGCCCTCTGTCATTGACCCTGGAATCTATCTTTCCTGAGGCAGGTACTATGGGCACATATTGAGTTCCCACAATACTCCTTGGTTTCTTCCCATGAACAAGCAAAGCAATCAAATATAAAAGAATTCACTGCGTGGACGGATGGTAGGATTTCAGAGGGAAAACAAAATTCTTCATGTTATAAATTAGAACTCTCATTAGAAAAAGTAGTCATTTAAATAAGCCAGATTTTCTTTTAATTTTAGCAAAGTCTGAGCCCATAGCTTAAATTTTGTATTTTTACAACTTGTACCACCTACGAAAAATTTTACATACACATAGGAATAACAAAAAGATATTGTAGGTCAGCCTCTCTGAGCGAAAATCACATGTAACTAAACCCATTGTATTCTGCTTATTTTAATGTGATTGCTTTATACGGTCGCTTAGCACGAAGACCTTCTGAACCTGATCCTCCGAGTTTTGCGCTCCTGGAACGACCCTCTGTATCACCTCGTCTCAGAAGTGCGCGGTATGCAAGAAGCCCCGGAGGCTATCCTGTCAAAAGCCATAGAGATTGAGGAGCAAAACAGACGACTTCTAGAAGGCATGGAGAAGATAGTCGGCCAGGTGGGCAGCCTCCTGACGTTTCTTTGTTTTTCTCATTAACGAAAGAGGTGACCTGCGTGGGGAGGAAGGAGTTTTGAAATATCTCACTGTGCAAGAACAAGATTTCAGCGTTCTATATTGTAGACTGCTACCAAATAAAGCAAGAGCTTAGTAACTCATCGTGGTCCATCCTACTGTAAGTGAATCTTAGGATTCTTCTGCGATATTTGACAGAGGTGGCTTTCCCTATGCTGCACACAAATTCACCAAAGACCCTCCTCTCCCTGGGGACAGGTGGTTAAAATATTTTCAAGAGAAAGAAAACTAGAGAATAGATTCTGCAGGAGAAATGTTTTTCTCAAAGTATCCCAGGATACCTGCTATTGAAATTCAGCTCATGTTCTTTCTCTTTTCTCCCCACACCAAAGGATGAGAGTGGGAAGGGAGAAAAGAGAAAATCAAAATCAGATTGGATGGTGTTGCCCCCCAGATGGCCCCCCAGCTGCCCGCTCTGCTGGATGTATTTTTCAGGGATGGAAGGAGATTGAAAAGATCAAGCCACAGCATCAATGACCTTCCACAAGCACTGATTTCAGTGGTACCCAAAAGAAAGGGGTGTATCTTTTCTGGAATGTTCTTTATTTTGTAATCTACAGAAAGTTGCATCATCCTAAATTTTTTTTACTTGGGGTCCAAAATCAAAACTCCTATCAATGTATTTAATCTCCCCCAAATAATTTGTCATATTTAAATTGAGTTAATATTTGCAATGTACATCTCCATTAAGATGGGACAATTTGAATAGGAGTGAGTTAACATCTAAAAAGCTTTCTGAAGTTCTCAGAAATAATGTATCATCTAAAGAAAAACATGTCTATAGGAATAATAACAGGAGCAATTTCATATTTCTCTTATTGCGTACAAAGTACATGCTATCATGTGTCATTTTTGTCATTTTCATGGGAGAAGAATACATCTAACACAACACAAAGCACATTTTAACCTTGGGACATATGAAATAAACACCTAGATTGTCAAGTTATTGTCTTTATTACCGTCAGCCCACATTCTTAGGCCACATTTGTTCTATAACACTTCATTTTCTGTTCTTTTTTTGTTTGTTTACTACTTATTTATTTATTCTTATTCATGTCATTGTCCCTTGCACAGCAGATTTTGTCTTAGGGCTCAAGCACCAAAAATAAAAAACATAAACCAGGACAACAAATACACACACACACACACACGCACACTCTTTAAATTCTAATAGGGAATCTCAGGCTTAAAAAATATTCTCACTCTGCGGGAGATGGTTAGTTTATCAGCTCAGGGTCTACACTTATTCCCCATCTGCACCTAGTGGTTCTCCAAACTCGTCAACATTCCTAGCTGCTGAGGTGGTTACTCGGTCTCAGATCTCCAGGGCTTCCAGCAGGCAGGCGCTGATAGAATGTGAAGACAAACGATGCTCCTCCCTCATGGTGCTCAGAGTCCTTTTGTTATCACAGTATGTTTCCACCCTATCACTCATCCCTCACCACTGAGGGGTTGCTGCCAGCAGCCCCCTTTCTCATAGGTACTTGTCCCAGTACCTCCCTCTCCAGAGACTCAAAAGAAAGCAGATATTCTTCAGAGAAATTTGGGTGTTCTCTGTCCTGGGTGGATTGTGTGAAAGTCTCCTGACTGCTTTAGCAGATCTTTTTAGTCATAGTAATTGCTAGATTATTTGCACCTTAAAACATCAAGTAAAATCGTCATCGTTTCTAACGTCTTTGGTACATACACTATACAGAGAATAGAATCAGTTCAAAGCAAAGAAAAAAAAAATGTAATTATGGGGACCTGTCAGAAGAAACAAAGTACAAAATGCACATCTGAGACAAAATTCAGGAAATGAATCAGTTCCTCAAGTGAGAGAATTGGTGCTAGTTCCTTCATTGTCCCTTGGTCACATTCATTACTATATTCAAACAGCAAATTTCTAGCTCTCCATCTGTCTCCTCCTGCATGAACACCCTTCATCCGTGATCACAGACATGTGAGAAAACCTATACTTGAGTTCCTCTTCTAGTTTTTAGACTAATGACAGATTTCTGTTACAGTAGCTCATTAAGCCATGCTTCTGTCTAGAAGTTCTATACTCACGTCTCATCTCTACATCTTAATTCAACCATTAGAGAGACCAAAGATAAGCAAATACTAATAACACAAATAATAAGTCACTATCTTTTTGGTTATTAGGTTCAACCCGGAATCAAAGAAAATGAGGTCTACTCTGTCTGGTCAGGACTTCCATCCCTGCAGATGGCTGACGAGGACAGTCGCCTTTTTGCTTTTTATAACCTGCTCCACTGCCTACGAAGAGATTCACATAAGATCGACAATTATCTCAAGCTCCTGAAGTGCCGAATCGTCTACGATAGCAACTGCTAAGCCCACATCCATTCCATCTATTTCTGAGATGGTTCTTAATGATCCATCCCAGAGCAAGCTTCTTTTAGTTTTATAGCTTTTTAATGCATGCTTGGGTGTAATGGGTCTCATCTTAAAAAATAAAAACTCACTCCTTAGAGATGTCAAAATCTAAAAAGGCAATTTGTCAAAGTTTTTTTTTTATCTTCATTTAATAGAAAATCAAAAGAAAATCTGTCACTACCAGTGAGAAGTTCCCATTAATATTTGTCACAAATAGCAGAAGCTAGCATTACAAATAAGACAATTATCAGCTGACTTTAGAATCACAGTAAATTGTTGTGGGTCAAGTTATTAGAATAAAAGAATTAGACAATTATTAATCATGCTGGTCACATTACCAAGAAGATTGAATTCTCAGAATGTTTTTATGAAAGCAAGCCATGAACCATCAGCTAACTTTCACAGTATTATGATAGATAATATAAGTACTAGGAAACTGTGATGCACCCAAACAGCATGAGGCTTACTGAACAGTCTAAAATTGTCAGGATACTGCCTTAGTCTGTTTGGGCTGCTATAACAAAATACCACAGACGGGGTGGCTTAGAATTTCAACACGTGAATTGGGGGGGGGACACAAACATTCAGACCATGGCAGATACCTACATGAAATAGCTATATCTTTCTCCAGTGGCTGTCTTCAACCAATCTCTCTTGAATTCCCGTCTCCTGAGCATCATCTTGGACACATTCCATATGTTCTAGTCACTCTGGGTCTAACAAATCCAGTCCAATCAAGTTTCAGTTCCATCTTATATTCAACCTACTTAATGTTTTCCTCTCGCCTGTTTTGGCTCAAGGGACTTAGGGAAAGCAGATGTGGTCGATTTCTGCAAGGTTTCTTCCCCCTCCCTCTTCTGGATCTCCATTCCTCTGCTACAGTGAGGAGAGATGGATAAGTTCTGACATCACTGACTTATGTGATGCTATCGTAGCCTTCTCCTTGCCGACAGGGACTAACCTTGAATTTCCCCTGAGTGGCAAGTATCTCTCTTACAGGGCACCCTTATGACTTTCCACGACATTCACAAGTGGGGACATCCCACTGTACAGTTTTTTTACCAGGGAAAATGCTCTGAATCAATTCTTCCACTCTGCTAGCACCCTACTGGAGAAAATTGGCTCAAGGTCAGCTATCTACCAGCTGACCCACAGGAGACTCATGTATCATTACCACTCCAAAGAATTGAGTGGAAATAATGCTGGATTGCTTCTGACCCCTTCCTGGGGTCTCTTGACAATTCTCTTCTCCTCCTGTTCACATAGACACAGAGTAGATCAGAAAGTTGGATTCATAAGCAGATATTAACCTGAAGAATGAAATGTCAGTCTTTTAGAACCAAGGAGTAATTATCTCTGTCAATAATTATCTTAAGAGAGTCAGCCTTACAAACATTCCCTACTAGGCCACTGAATTACAACACCCTATTCATATATTTCATCTTCCATTTATTGAGACTGAACAGAGGTGACTGGATTAGGGTAGCTCAGCTTGTCCAACTCCCTCTAAACGACCTGGGATAGGAGACAGTCTCTTTGCTGGCTCTTCTTAGAAGGCAGTGGTATTGCCAGGTTGTTTTTCAGCAGTTTTGGGGTCTTAGCAGGAATTCCCAGACAACAGATAATAGGAAATATTCCATCCAACATCCTGAAAGAGATGAAATAACAAAGTAGAGAGGAAGGGGGATGAAGAGGAAGGAAGAAAGAGAGAGAGAGAGAGAGAGGAAAAGAAAAATAAGAAGAGGAAAAATGAAAGAAAGACCTGGGTTGTAAACGATGAGATGCTATTAGAACACTGTTTTTGTAGAAGACCTAAATTTTTATACCCTAAGAGCCAATATCTCATATTTTCCTTTTCGTTCCATTTTCTCTTCTCTGTTTCCTTTCTGAAATTTTCCTTCGTATCAGGGGTATTCTTTGTCCTTACTAATTGATGCGCAATAGCTCTAGAGATGAGCAGAACTTGGCACCTCTTGAGATCACAGTTCAATGCAATTTTCTTCCACTATGCGAAGAAACCTTTCCCACACATATAGGAACATTGTCCAGCAAAACCAATCTCCCCTCTGACAGCCAGGGTTATTTTTGTCTGAGTCCTTCTCTTGCCTCTAGCTGTGATGACCCAAACCTTTCAGAACACAACAGAATACTCTGCCCCAAACCAATCTATCCATCTCTCCCCTTGCTCCTGCATGCATGCAAAATGTCAGCTTTCTCATATTTCAGCTTTCTTCTTTTAAAAGCCAAGAGAGTATGGGAAAAATCTGTATGCACTTTCTTTCTAAGTCATTTATTGCTGAAACCATCTAATTCTATTGTGTTATCCACTTCAACTTCTTTTCCTTCAATTTCTAGATATTTCCAACAGAGAGGATGGTATTTATCAGGGGTGAAGTTTGACAATAAATGGACAATGCAATTGTATGAAACAGAAGTTCACCACTAGCCCACATACATCTTCATGTATTCTTCTCTTAGAAAGTTTATTCCAAGCACAAATTTAAGACTTCAGATAAACAACTGAGGTGGTGATATTAAAAGGCCTCCCCTTGCTTGACTGTGACATATAAACTGAATACTGTAGTTTTCAGACACGATAGAGAGAGCCGTAGGTGTTCTGTAGAGTCAGCAAGAAGTATCTGGAAAGGGGATATTTGGGAGGCATATAACAATCACTCCCCTGCCAAACAGAATGAGTCTATTTTTTCCCTTTTACTGTTTTCCTTGTAAGGTTACCTTTGAAGAAATGGCCCTGCCATAGCAAGAATAAAAGCAATGGTTACAAAATAGAAACAAACAAAAAAAATCCCTTGAAATTCACCGATCTCATAGATTAGAAATCACATGTTATGGGCACTACGAGGATTAAAACAGTGATAAGAAAAATCTCCACCCCCTAGAAGTTTGCTTTCAAGTTGTGGAGAAAGAGAGGGTTACATAAACTTGCAAATTACTATATTATAAGGTAGAGAAAAGTCAGTATAATAGGTGATGCTACACGAAGTGCAACAATGATTTGAAGGACAGCTAGAAGACATCTGGATGTGAGAAAAAGGAAGTTTTTGGGGAACGACATGATTGTGATGGCTTCATGATGGAGTTTTGAAGGCTTGATAGGATAGTGATAGGCAAAAAATAGGAAGACAGCATCTCTAGCAATTCATTTAGAATCATCATATGATGCAGGCATCTCCTACATTCTGAGCAAGAGGAACTGAGATGTTAATACATACAGCATTATAAGGTATCAATAAATAATGAAGTTGGGCCAAAACACAAAACCCGTTCATCATTTTAATAGACATATAACATCTCTTATTATTATGCTCCCATAAATGTATGTGCTACATACATTACCATAGGGTAATAAAGAGGGAAAACCTTGTAAGGACTGTTTATGTATTGTGGAGGATAATTTATAACAATTTGGAGAGTTTATATTTATTCTACCAGGCAATGGAAAACCAGTAAATTTTCGTGCAGGAGAGCAATCGGTCCAGAATTGGAAAATAGAAACATTAATCTCGTTTGGCGGGTTGTGGGAGTTAGGGACTAGTAGAGAAAAAGAAGAAATCCAGAAACAAGTTGGAATATTATTATGACACTCTAAAATAATAATCAAAGAGGGCTCTGCCAAGCAGAAAGAAGCAAAGGATGTGAGGGACACAGAGTCAGCAACAGGCCTTGACTATAGAGAAGGAATGAGGCAGACATAAGAGTCAAAAAGGCCTTCAAGAACATGAGACTAGATGAGTAAATAAATGATGGGAGAGTCAGAGAGAAGGGAGGAGAAGATAAATTAAGGCTTTGTCCAAATGTATCTGCACTTAATTTTCCTGTATTTCACTGACTTTGTACCAGAAATCACCAAAAATGTTACATTACTTTAGCAATTCACAGAAATGTATACACTCAGGAGCCTCTGTTGGACTATAGCAAATACCAAAACCAAAGTATTTATACTAGCCAGTAATAACAAGTAATAAGTCACTAGGCTCTTTCAACACTTAACTAAGACATACATTGTAAAGTATAGTGATGAATAAGAATAAAATGAAAACAATCCATTACTTTACAGCGCCAGCCCTACACAAAACCTAAACAAAACATGAGTTATGGTCCCCTTCAACATTTGTCCACTTTCTCCAAGAGTTTCTCATTCCTTTCTCTTGAATCCACCCCTGTTTACCGTGCCTTCATTGTCATACTGCTTACTGTCCCATTCCTCTCAGCAGATGGTCAGTTAATCAGTAATCAAATAAATAATTAAACAGTGCCCGCTCCTAAGATAATATGCATACTTAAGACTCTTGAAATTTAAAAGCTTTTTAATCCCCTGAAAATAAAACTCTAATAGGAGAATGACTCTTCCCCAGCATCTTTCCAAAATGCCCAATAGGCAGCCAGAGATGACTCTGCTGGGTAGAAATCTTCTGCAGTAATTATCACCTACTTGGACAGTAAAGGTAGAAAGGACAAATGAAGCAATGAAAGACATTTAGAAGGTAATGCATGGACAAGTGGAAAAAATACGTTTTAAAAACAGATCCACACTTGCACGCCATACCAGCATGATGGAGCCAGGTGAGGCTGCTCAGGGGCATTTCTTCACTGAAGACTCTGTGATTAGCACTGAGAAGCTTGATTCAACTCCACTGTTTAAACGTGATTCTTTGATTCTAAGACTCAGAGCCACTCGTCCCAGCTAACTGCACTCAGTCAAAAAAGGAACATACTGAGTATTTGAAACTTGCTATGAAAGTAGATCTTAAAAGTTCTCAGCACAAGAAAAAAATGTGTAACTATGTATGGTGATGGATGTCAGCTTGACTTATCGTGGTGATCATTTCACAATATATACAAACATCGAATCATTATGCTGCACATCTGAAACTAATATAATGTTATATGTCCATTATACCTCAACAGAAAATAACAATAAAAATTTTAAAATTAGTAAAAAATAAAAAAGGAATATACTTATATTTTGGATAAAGAAAACAAATCAACTAATACTGTTTTTTTTTTTTTAAGGTCCGTTCTAGCTGGTATATTGGGTCTAAAAATTTAGCTCCAACGTAGTTTATGTTTATGCTGAGAAAGAAAACAGAAAAGTGTCCTAACTGTGTAACATTAACTGTGGAACAGTTTAGCTACAATAGCTAGCGAAAACCACTAAATCTTAAAACTTGTAGTTTAGAAGCACTCTGCTATTGGTCATTTAACAAATATTTAGTTAATTCCCACTTTACCCAGGCTTGGTTTACATCCATCAGCAAAGCAGGCAGATACTTGCTTTCGTGGATCTTTATACATTCTAGCTGGAGAAAGACAGACAAACCACAATAAGCAAGACTACAAATACAGTATATACAGTAGTCCCTCAGTATCCACGGGGTATTGGTTCCAGGACCCCCGCCGTTACAAAAATCCACGGATGCTCAAGACATTTAGCCGCCCCCAATTGCTGTTCCACATCCGAGTAACGTATACATAGTACACCATCCGCGGTTAGTTGAATCTGCGAATGCGGAACCCGCAGATACAGAGGACCAACTGTAGTATGTTAGCCAGTGATCTGAGCTACGGAAAAAGAAGTAGTAAAGCAGGGTAAAAGGTTGAGGGAGTACAGCGGGAGAAACAGAAGTGATTTTAAAAGACAAATTAGAAGCCATTGAGAGCAGCAACAGCTGAATTTCCTGTGTTAAATTATACAAACGTTCTCTCTTGCATTTCAGATCCAAATTTTGTCCTGTCCAGTTAAATTTCTTTCTCTTCTGAATGAGTTCAAAATGTTTTTCTTTCTCTGAGGCTCCAACACTGATGTATGTTCTTCAAACTCATGCAAACATGAATATTCGGAATATTCTGCCTCTCTTCAGTTGAATTGAAAGATTTTATGAATTATTTTGGGGTAAACCCCCCAAAATTAAATAGTTTTTTATGCAGCAAATTTTGACAATCTTCTGTTTCTTGAATCACTAATCTCCAAATTATTTTCAATTTACAGCACCCTATCAGTGCCCAAAATTATTTAATTTGAAAATGTTATACATGCATTGCTATTCTAATCTATTTTGGCATTTTAAAATATACACAAAATCTAAATTAAAGGACAATGAAGTAAAAATAAATAGAAATCAAAATGCTAATATTTTCTTCCCAAAGAGATGAGGACACCCATTTTTAAGGCCACTGGAATAATGGATTCTGTGTACACACACGTACTTACACTGCAGTTGTTTAACTATCATAATAAAATAATCTCTTTTACACACAATTTAAATCAAAGCTCTCAGTATGCTACAAGGGGCTGAGAATAAAATTATATGCAAATATCTCTCTTCATATGCATGTATAAAATTTTGTAAGTTCAATTAAGTAATCACCATTAGCCGTTTTATTATTTCATCAATTTATCTACTGCTAAATAATAATCCAAATTTTACAATAGATTGCTTTTCCTCAAGGGTTTAAATCTCTAAGGCATGCCAAAAGCAGAGCAATGGCCTACAAAAATAAAATTTAGTATGCTTATCATTATACAAATCCATTTGTATAAAGAATTAATGAATTAATACAAAAGACTTAAAATTGGATGAAACAGAAGTTTTACTGACTCAGAGATGGATATGAACATCATTTACAGTACTCTCTCAGCTCCCCATGACTTCAAAGAGAGAAGGCTCCACGACTTCCATCTCCTTCAGCCTGCCACAGAGTCTTTTCCACTTTCCTCCACATCTTCCATCATTAAAATGTCTTCCCTTGGTTTAAAACAGACTCTAGACTTCTGGTCCAGACAAGATGGCATAGATTTATCTGTGCC
This sequence comes from Equus quagga, assembly GCF_021613505.1. NCBI lineage: Eukaryota > Metazoa > Chordata > Mammalia > Perissodactyla > Equidae > Equus > Equus quagga. Next base: position 43,201,467 of record NC_060281.1, read on the forward strand.
CACTTCTCATCCTGGAAATAACAAGAAGCCACTAAAGGAGATCTCTGATAGTTGGTAAGAAGGTGACCTGGTTTGGGACCCGAGGACTGAAGGAGCAATGCAGCAGCACCCAGTAGATGAAGGCGACCCAGACCCGGCATTTCCTGACCCCCAACCGAGCATTAGAAGACAGCCTGGGTAGGGCCATTCCTCCCCTGGACCAAACTCAACTGAACACTAGCTGAGTCAGGCAAAATCAGCAAGAGGCATGAATGGGGAGAAGTGCTCTCCTTCCAACAGTGGAGACTCCAAGGCTGCCATGCAGCACTAGCAAGAGACACCACACAAGCAGCCTGGTTCTGGAAGCCCCCTCTTCCCCATGGGCCTGTGACTTCCCTTCAGAAAGCACCAGTAATGGGATCCCACCACAAGAAGCAGCCCAGCCCAGGAACTCACTGGCCCCTACAGAGGGGAAGATCCTGTCAGAATAAGTACCTGGCCAGGGAAACCTCTGCAAGCTTGAAACTACCTTCCACACTGAGGACACGAGGGAAGGTGGGTGGAACCAGCAGGAGGGACCCAGCTATACAGGCAGCAGAGCCTGGAAAGTCTCTTAGTCTCCAAGAGCCTGAAACTCCACTCCCTCATCCAGAGGCACTGTGGCAGCTGGGGGGCACTGGTAGGGAAATCATAACACAATAATTCTGGCTAGAGAAGCCTCTGTGCCCTGTAGGTCAGGGACTCCCTTCTCTTCCCTAGAGTCACCCAGTGGCCCACCCTGGGGAAATCCCTTTTGCCTCCTCAAGCAGCACCATTAGAGACCAGTAGGAGCCCAAGCAGCAACAGATAAGTCAAACAGACCAAAATAACATGGAAAATTAAACTGTCCTTGGAACCACAACCCACAAAGTAGACCAGGAAATGTATGCAAAGTCTAAATGGAGTAACTTTCTGCTAAAGAAAAAGACTTAACTCCCAGAGTCGTCTAACATAACATTAAATGTCCAGGCAACAACTGAAAGTGATTTGTCATACCAAGAACCACGAAAATTAAAACTTGAATGAGAAAAGACAACCAAAAAAGGCCAACACTGAAATTAATCAGATGTAATTATCTGACAAGAGTTTTAAAGAAGCCGTCATAAAGCCAATTCAAGATGAATTACAAATTCTCTTGAAACAAATGAAAAAACTCTTATCAGAGAAACAGAAGTTATAAAAAAATAACCTAGTGGAAATTATATAAATGAAAGATAAAATAGCACAGAAAAAAGCTCACAGAGTGGAGATGACAGCGGATAAGAATCAGTGAACTTGAGGACAGATCAATAGAATTCATGCAATCTCAACAACAGTGAGAATACAAACTGAAAAAAAAAATGAATAGAGCCTCAGGAACCTGTGGGACTACAGTAAAAAAATCCAACTTTCATTTCATTATATCCCCAGAAAAAAAGCAGAGAAAGAATAAGGCTGAAGGACTACTTAAAGAAAAAGTGACTGAAAACTTCCTAAATTTGGAAAAAGGCACAAACCAGCAGATTTTAAAAGTTCATCAACTCTAAATAAGACAAACCCAAAGAAATACACACCAAGACACATCATAATTAAATTCAGGAAATGAAAGACAAAGAAAAAATCTTGAAAGCAGTCAAGGGGAAATGATGCATTATCTTAAGGGAAGACCAATTCAAATGTCAGTGGATTTTTCTTAGGAAGTTCTAGGGGCTATAAGGAAGTGGCAATTGCTGAAAGAAAAGAACTGTCTACCACAAATTCTATATCTGGCTAAATTATCCTTCAAGAATGAAGGGAAATAAAAGCATTCTCAGATGAAGAAAAACTGAAAGAATTTGTCACAAGCAGATCTACTCTTAAAGATTGGCTAAAGAAATTCTTCAAATGAAAAGGGAAAAAACAAAAGAAAGAATCTTGGAGCATCCAGAAGAAAGAAACAACAATGAAAAGAACTGAGTATATACAATAAACTGTCCTTTTCCTTGTGAGTTTTAAAGTCATTTTTAATGATTGAAACAAAAATTATAATACTATCTAATATTCACAAGAATGGTATTTAAAAGTGGGAAAGGCTCTAAATGGAAATGAGGCTTCCACATGTCACCAAAGGTAGCACAATGTTAACTCCACTAGGCTATGATATATATAGCACATACAGAGAGAGATACTCAGATACACTGTAAATGAATTAAAGTGGAATCCTAAAAAATGTTCAAGTACTGCAGGAAGTCAAGAAAAGAGAAACAGAGAACCAGAAGAACAAACAGAAAATAAATAATAAAATGCAGACTTAAGCATTAACGTATTATTAATGAACTGAAATATAAATGGTCTAAATATATAAATCAAAAGACAGAGACTGGCATATTGAATAAAAAAAATGAGGCACTATATGTTGTTTCAAAGAAACTCACTTCAAACATAATGACATTGATAGATTGAAAGTAAAAGGATGGAAAAAGATATACTATGCAAAAATTAACTTTTTTAAAAAAAGCAGGAGTCACTATATTAATAGATGATAAAGTAGACTCAAAGCAAAGCAAATTTCTAGAGACAAAGAGGAAGACAAGGACATTACATAGGATAAATCCAGCAGGAGGACATAATAATCCTAAATATGTACACACCAAACAACAGAGTCTCAAAATACTTGAAGCAAAAGCTGATAGAGCTGAAAGGAGAAATAAATAAATCCACAATTATAGTTGGGGACTTCAACACCTCCATTTCAGAAACTAATAGAACTATTAGATAGAAAAACAGCAAGGTTGTAGACAAACTGAGCAACACAATCAAACAGGACCTAAATGACACATGTAGAACATTACATGCAACCATGGAAAAATACATATTTTTTTCCAAGCGTCCATGGAGCATTCAACAAGATAGACTATATCCTGAGCCACAAAACAAAGCCCAATAAATTTAAAAGTAGTAAAATCATACAGAGTGTGTGCTCCATCATGTAAAAAACCAGAAATCAATAACATAAAGATTACAAGAGGTGTCGGCCTGGTTTCACAGCGGTTAAGTTCGCATGTTCTGCTTGGCAGCCCGGGGTTCGGCAGTTCGGATCCCAGGTGCGGACATGGCACTGCGTGTCAAGACATGGTGTGGCAGGCATCCCACATATAAAGTAGAGGAAGATGGGCATGGATGTTAGCTCAGGGCCAGTCTTCCTCAGCAAAAAGAGGAGGATTGGCAACAGATGTTAGCTCAGGGCTAATCTTCAAAAACATTTTTTTAAAGAGATTACAAGAAAATCCCATGTGTAAATACAAGTAACATGTGTAAACTAAACATGTAAATTAAATAACACATTTCTAAATGATCCATAGGTCAAAAAGGAAATCACACTAGAATTAAAAAACACACAGAACTTATTGAAAATGAAAATACAACTATCAAAATATGTGGGATGTAGCTAAAGCAGTATTGAGAAAGAAATTTATAACACTAAATTTTTATATTAGAAATAAGGAAAAGTCTGAAATCAAAATTTCATACTTCAAGAAACTAGAAAATGGAGAGTAAAGTGAACCCAACACAAGAAGGAAGGAAACAATAAAAATGATAGTAGAAATCAATGAAACTGAAAATAGAAAAACAAGAGAAAAAAATCAATGAAACAGAAATCTGGTTCTGTCAAAAAATCAGTAAAATTGATAAACTTCTAGCAAGAGTGACAAAAGAAAAAGAAAGAAGACACAAATCACCAATATCAGGAATAAAATAGGGGCTATTACTATAGATCCTACAGTTATTTAAAAAGTTAACAAGAGAATACTACAAATAATTTAACATTCATGAAGTTGACAACCTAGAAGAAACGATAAGTTTCTCAAAATTCACATATTACAACTCAACCAAGAAGAATTAGATCATCTAAACCATCCTATAACCTTTAACAACATTGAAATTATAATATAAAATCTCCTGAAAAGAGATCTTCAGGCGCAGATAGTTTTACTGGAGAATTCTACGAAACATTTACAGAAGAATTATTATCAATTTTACACAATCTCTTCAAGAAAATAGAAGAGAAGAAAACCCTTCCCAACTAATTTGATGAGGCCAGTATTGTCCTATACCAAAAGACAAAGGCAACAAAAACAAGAAAACTACAGACCATTATCTCTTATAAATTTAGATTTAAACATTCTCGCTCTTACACACACAAATCAGCAAACTAAATCCAGCAATGTATAAAAACAGAACCTTGAACTATTTCTGGTCCTCTCCTAGGTCTAGTCATGTTATATGTCTATTCAAAGGGTTTAAGTAAGTCAGTGATACAGTCACTTTGAGTCCTGATAAGAATATGATCATTACAGCAATATGGTGAGAGATACCCAAGTCTAGGTCAAATGAGAAATTGACTTTTCCTGATAAAGTTAACCATGCCAAGAGTCATTCTAAATGTCTATCAAAAACACACACAGCTACTCTTTTATAGGATGAAGAAAACACTTCTATAGCATAAAATAACGATGTACTTGACATTCTCTACTTGCCCCTCCAGAACCACTCTTGGTCCTTTCCATCATTGTTACGGGCCTTTGGAAGCTGAGCTGACCAGACTGCATCCCTCTAGCTCCCTGGGCCTCTGACTTCTCCTTGAACTTTGCCAATGGTAGACACTAGCAAGAGAGCCAAGAGTCAGTGGAGTAAGAAATCAGTCATATTTATTCTATCCTATGACTCCCTTCCTACTGGGGACTGGCCAAGTTTCTCCACTGAAGCCCAAAGCTCTGGTAAGAGGCCCTCTTTTACAACTACAGCTACTTACAAATCTCTCTACAGATTCCAATGTCCACACTCTTCTTTTACCCCTGAAGGCCTAGAGGTGTTAATATCCTCCTACTCTTGCCTGTCACAAAAGTTTTTGTGATTCCTTGTAGGTTACTTTTAACTGACTACAACTTCCAACTAGCCCCTTAAGCTCATTGAGATCTCCTTATTTTCCTCATGTGAGTATACCACCCTGTTTTTTGACAGAGATATAATATAGGTGGCCACAGAGCTGCTAGACGAAGATGGCCCTTCAAGGACCAATCACTAACGTGCCTACAGTAGGAGGATATGATGTCTTTTTTCTTGACTCCAAAATCATAAATATAGAAACATCCACAGGTACCACAGGATCAGGTAAAAATAATTGTAAACAAAATAATCAATTGTTCAGATATTTTTTCTTTACTTTCTAGATAATTCTGTAGATATTTTAGCCAATACTCTTGCTATAAAAAGAAGTTTCTTATCCAGGTAATTACACAATTGGATTCATTGGATATTTAGAAAAGGAAGGAACCTTGGACATTAACCAGCCGACCCTCCTAGTTTAGAGATATATAAATAAATCCAAGAATGATTAAATCACTTATCTAAACTCATAAAACTAGATGGCAAGAGTAGAAATAGAAACTAAGTTTCCTAATTTCAATCCAATGTGCATTCTAATAAACCACGCTCTCTCTTCGAAACTCTACTTTTCAAGTAAATACAGGTTTGAGCATGTACTGCTGTGAATGTTTCTCACATAAATCTATGTGCCTAATAACTTTAAACATGCTATAAGCACGTGGGACATATGCTTTAGAGGTAAAATTGCAATGAACGAGTGAATGCTATACCCTAAGAAGACTGGAAGGAAGAATTAAACTGCAGATACTGACAAAGGTCACATTTTTGCCATGGCTACCTAGGGCCCTGAAAATAGCATCTTTTGGAAATGACAAAAACAAAAACTGAATAGTGCAGCTATTTTTAAAAAGTCTCATTAATTTTATTCATATCTTGTATTAGTTACATCTCTGTGCTTTAATTACCGAATAAAGTCTTCTATACGACCATTAAGCTTCCATAGATCCCTAAATGTCTGTGTTTCTGGCAATCAGTCTCTTCCTAGGTTACACAATTACCAGCAAAGCTCCTTGAGACAGGCTCATCCATCATCCACGAACTCAGCCAAATATCACATACCATATGTCAATATTTCTGCTTATATGTACTAAATGTATTTTCAAACAATTTTTATTTGGAAGCTAAAGTGACTCTCAGACAACATTTCAGAAATATCTCCTTTCCTCTGGGCTTTATGCCTGTGTTTATGGATGTCCCTCCATAATTGAACATAGAGGGGAAAAATGTACTTTTTATGGGAGTAATTTTTTTTTCTTTTCCCCCCATTTATTCAGCTGGGAAGAAGAAATGAAAAAATATGAGCAATGGAGTTGAACATACTATAAACTACATCTATTTTTGGCAGACAGCAGCGATGGACTGTCTTTCCAGTGGTGTGGGACATACAGCTTCCGTTGGCTTTTTGCTTAGGCTAGGATTTCATGTAGGATATTTCTCTAAAGTGACAGTGAAGTGCAGAAAGACAATATAGAAAATAAAGCAGATGCCAACCGCAGGGTGAACCCAAACTAATCAGATAATATTGCTATAATTTTTCAGCCTTTTTTTTTACAGGACTAAGCCTGCCTTGAGTGAAATCTCATAGATTTTCAGATCCTATAGCAACCCAAATGAGAAACAAGAGCCTGTGGGCACCAGTCAGCTGCAGTGCTGCTGAACAGAGGGTGTTGTTAGGGAGCAAAGGGAGGTAACTGAGAAAATAAGTTGTTGGCCCCTAAAAACAGGTATTTGAATGTGAATTAGAAGAAATCATTCCAACAGTGTGGAATGCCTGTTTGGCATGCTGAAAATTAAAATCCATGTTGTATTCAATTATCAACCTTAGTATTATTCCGATAAGATGGAAAATAGAAAATAAAGACACAGCGTTTACCAGAAAAAAGCCCTGGAGGCCTAAAAAGAAGGGTGCAATGGCGAGGCAGGATGCAGCAAGGAAGACAGGAGGCTGTAAAAGGGAAGTCCTACCAGCTTCGCAGGATAGACTGGGTCCAGTTCTGAGCACAGAGGAGGAGAAAAATCCACCTCCTCTGTCTACTCCTTCGAACCAAACTGAGCCAGAATTCAGGGGAACACCGTAAGTGTGAACTTTCAGCTTCAAGAATGAGGAAATAAACTTCCGTGAACCACCATGTTAAGCACTGCTTCTATGGCAAATGAGTTCAAAATGGCTTACGAGTGAGTTTTTGGAACAAAACCTTTCCTAGGTAAGAGATTTCCAATAAAAAGGCAAACAAAAAAATATTATCCCAGGAACCAATTTTCCTATGCCTAGGAAAACCTATAAAGTTGTAGAAAAAGACAAGTTAAAATTTAAAATTACTCTGAGCCACCAAATCATACATTTTGGGTAAGATAATTTTAGTCTTGTACAGTGATGCTTTAGCAAACTCGTTATGCCATAGATTAAACCCCACCATTCAATAAAACCATGTGCATAATTGCATTTCAATTTATGTAACCCATTGATTTGTTTATTGGTAGGAATTAGGACTAGAGAACTGAGGCTTAAAAATTAATTATTTAAGTGCGTTAATCATTTAAAGTGTGGTTAGCAATTCCAACTTTAGTGATAACATTCTATCATAATGACAACCAAATCGCTGATTGCATGGTTTCCCAATTGTAAAGTATTTTCAGGACCGCCCTGAAATTACGTTTTTTTCATGTGTTTCCCCTGATTAGAGTATAAGTTCCATGAGGGCAGGCACTTCATATTGTTCACCACTATATCTCCTGTATATAGAATCACACAGGGCACAGAGGAGTTGTTGAATGAATGAATGAATGATATAATAAAATGATTTTCCTATATCCATCTTATTCAAAAACTGTAAATGCTAAAGCTACTAATGGGATATTTGAATCTGTGGTTAATCTGTTAGTCAAAATCGACTAATTTTACATTCTAATTGCTTCCAAATATCTTTCACTTATCAGTAAATCATTAGCTTGTAAATTCACTACCAATATGGTAACTATCTCAGTCTACAGAAAAGTTCAGCTTCTATTTTAATAATAATGCTATTTTACTACTACTATTAATATATATTTTAAATGTAATCTATTTTAAATATAATCCTATAAGGCACATACTAAGGAAAATCATTCTAAACCGTTAGGTTGATAACCAAAAGCCAACACCATCTAATAGTAGAAAGCTCATGACTTGGGAGTCAAGAGACCAAGATTCTAATCTAAACATTTACTTACTAGTTGTGGGAACTTGTGTAGGTCATTTGACCTCTATGAGCTAAAACCTCATCTGTAAAATGTCAAGATTGGATACAGTTTCCAAGACTTATTCCAGCTTTAAAAAGGCTATCAGGGCAATAAATTGTTAGCTAGGGGGTAATTGAACCATGCGCATATACATAATAATAATAGATAACACATATAGTTCTTATTAAGTGCAAGACATTCTTCCGAACACTTAACATCGATGAACAATGAAGGCTTCACAAACAAGCCTATGAGGTAGCTTTCATCTTCCTTCATTTTAGAGAAAAGGAAACTGAGGCTAAGACATGTTAAATGACTTTCTCAAGGTCCCAACAGATAGACATGCATAGCTAAAGACCCCAGCTGATCTGCCCTCTGCCTTCCTCTCATCCTTCCAGCTCATTGCTTCTGACATCTCTGCACAGAAACCATGCTGGACTTTTCTCTGGACACTGAGCACGTGAACGGGTTCCTGTCTAAGATCCTTTGCACTAGTTATTTCCTTTGACTGGAGGGTTCTTTCCCCACATCTTTGCATGGCTGGTTCCTTTTCATCATTCAAGTCTCATATCAAAGATCACTGGCCCGTGCTGATCCCTCTAACCAAAGTCATCACTACACAAGCCGCCTCTTCTCTACAGCATCCACAACCAACTGAAATGATCTCATTTAGTTGTTTATAAATTCATTCACATGTTTATTATCCGCTTTCTCTGACTAGAATATAAGTTCCACCAGGGCAGGGATTTTGAATTTTCATCACTGCATCTCCAATACCTAGAATAGTACAGAGTCCTTATTGACTGTAGGAATAAATGAACAAGTGAACGAATGATAACCTCATAAAAATGATTTTCCTATATTCATCCTAGTCATTCAAAAGTATGAATGCTAAAGCTACTTACAGGATATATTGAATCTCTGCTATGCCATTTAAGTGAGAAGTATTTTCAGACAGGGGAGAAATGACTTTACTGACAATGTTTAGTACTAGCCTTTCTCAGAATTTCTGCTTTACTGTCAGCTCCTATCAAAACAATTATGTAAACATTTCATTTTTTTATTAAATGAGTGTGTTCATTTCAAAGAAGGGTTCATATCTTTTACTAAATCACTGAAGAAACTGAGAGACACTATGAGTCATCAAAAACGTTAAGCTCACAGAATCTAATACTACCAAGATGACAAATTTTATATTAAAATGTATATGCTTAAATGGTATAGCACAAGTGATATGCAGAAACAGGAGCAAAAGCAACTATGTTTCATGTGCTCCCTGGGGAAGGTGGTAAAATATGATTTTATCAGTACAGAAAAAGGCTGTAGAGGGAACAGAGAGCAAATCTTGTGTATTCTGACTCTATGTGGGGGCGGCTTAAAGAACACAGGGGGCCCTCGACTCAGAGGACTTGTAACAATGAAAGGTCAAAGACTTCACTGTTCTCAAAACTCTCACGCTCACTTCCATAAATTATTTAATGTAGCTTTCAAAATCCATACGATATACCAAGAAGGGGTAAATAAAAACGAAGAGCATAAAAATGGAACCAAGGGAAAATGACAATAGAAGAAATTAGTGGAAGTCAGGACAGAAGTGAATACACAAGCTGCCTACAAAGCTGGAGCCTTGCTAGAAGAAAGTGACATATGGACCCTACATTTTCTGGCATCCAGTGCAAGGAGGACCTTGGGGGACAGAGTCAGGAATCCCAGGATTCTGATGTGGCCCACTCAGGTACATTAGTCATAGTATGGATGAGGGGGGAAGATGTGGCTGAGAACAAGCACTGCCATCTCTGAAATCTAAGAGAATCTTCTCCCACAGGTTCTCATAAAGATGGCACTGGGTGATGAAACTAACCTAACAGCGTTCTTACACTAAATGCAACATGTTTCACAACACTATTTCCTATAAAATTACTCACTGCAGGCTGGGGCATTGCACTAAAGAAGCAATTCAATAAAAGCAATTATATGAGGGGCCCTCAGGAATAAGCAGCCAATTATTGCAGCTCCCAGATGGACAACGCATCCTTACAACATAAGACTGAGTAGACCACGTTATTAAAAAAAAAACACAACTGGTGTACATATTTAATCAGATGACTAATAATCCAATCAGTCTAAAATTTGGAGGAGGAGAAAATAAATATATTGTGGACTTACATTTTTATTGCTTTGGAACAGAATTGAATATGAGAGCTAACTCTCAAATATCCTTAAAAGTTTAAAAATTGAATTAAATTGATTTCCCTTAAGGTGTTGGGTTTGTGTGTGTGTGGGGGGGGGGGGGTGGTTTGCTTGTTGTTGTCATTGTTTTATCTAAGACTATAAGAGAAAAGTCTAATCGTGTAATAAAATGAAATTCAAAAATTTTAGTACAGAGGCTGGCCCCGTGGTCGAGTGGTTAAGTTCGCGCTCTCCTCTGCAGGCAGCCCAGTGTTTCGTTGGTTCTAGTCCTGGGCGAGGACATGGCACTGCTCATCGGACCATGCTGAGGTGGCGTCCCACATGCCACAACTAGAAGGACCCACAACAAAGACTACACAACTATGTACCGGGGGGCTTTGGGGAGAAAAAGGAAAAAATAAAATCTTTAAAACAAAAAAAATTTTAGTACAAATATAAACTAAATAAGCATATATGGGACTTCTTAAATCATTTGTTATAGAACTTGGATCTTTTGTTAAAGTATTTACTCTTAATATCTTAATTTTTTGTCCCAAATCATACAGAAGTAATTTTCTTCAACTACGTTATCCCAAAATGCCCCTCAATAGATTTATCATAATATTACTATGTGTTTTGGCAGCCACTAGAACATAGCAGAATGAATTCAAGGAGGATGTGAATATGGTGATATTCTTGTAAGTCTTAGGATAGTTGGTAACTTATAGGGCTCTAATTTACTCATTGTTTGAATAGGAATAGTTTGAATAGAAATATTTAAATAAGGTTAATAGGAATAGTTTGAATAAAAATGTTCAAATAACTTTCTTAAATTTCCATCCCAAAATTTCCAATGTAGCAATATTTTAAATGTTTATAGTAACATCAATTTTCTATCTCAACATGCTTTTATAGCAAAGGTTTGATAACATATAATAATTTTGTCTACTTATATTTACTCTTACTATCATTTTCAGATTATATTTCTTACTTCTATCAAATATTTGGTATAAAATTTTCTATACTGTCAAATACTGTCTCCATATCTGTAGAATGCCATATGTGGATATGTAAATATTTTCATCACAGAAAATGAGATACAAAAGAAAATTCCACGTTTTTGTGGAATTGCCCTTCAAATTAAAAAAGCAAAATAAGCAATCCACAAGATGAAGAGACAGAGCAGAGGGCTCATGTGGAATTAGTAATTTTTCTTATTGAACGTGATGTTGTTTAAATGTATTGAATTACCCAGGGTATGGACATATTGCTAAGCAATCATCACCCAAACATTTTGGAAAAGATAGAAAGTGATATAGAAGAAAAAGGGAACAAATGTGTACAAAATGAAATTGGGGGAGAAATCATTCCTGTTAAGCAAATGAGCTTTAACTTTTAAGAAGCAAGTGGAGTTCTTTTATGTAATGGCTTCTGATAGATAAGAGCTGGCATAGAAATATTTTCTTCATCAGTAAAACCAAGCTTTAGGCAGCAAACTAAAATATTCTTTGCTCTTTTATAGTGACAAGAACAGTGAGGGAGTGATTTTAAGATCATAACACTAATTTCACAATCATATATAAAAATCAGTCCCGTTGTCTTATAGTCACATTTCATTCGGTACACAAAAATCTAATTTGTACCCTAGTTTAGTTCTTTCCCACAGAAGTTTTCTTTGTTTTTCTGTGTGTTTTAAATCCTATCCTTTACAAGGACAATATGGCCAAAAAAAAAAAAAAAAAAAAAAACTCTATTGCGTAATCATATATAATTTGAGGACATACAGTAAATTGGGTCTTTGAGACCCCAATAATCAGGAAAATGAACCTTATGCAAATATATTCATCAGGCCTCAGAAAGCAAAGTTATCAACCGGCATACAAAGGAAGGGACACCTTGAGTGTCACTTGAGATCCAGGCACTCTGAGGATACAGCTTAAAAGCACTTTATAAATAAAAAATATTATTATATTTTATTGTAATCACTACCAACAAAATCAGCAAGTGCTATTAAAATAATAGACTTGCCCCAGTGCCATTAACATAGCTTTGGGTATAAATAGTCATTGCATTTTTCCATCACCTGGAAAACTATATACTTTTGCCTAATACCTGAACTAATTACTTGAAAATAGTTGGATATAATACATTTTTTATTGACCTTTAGCAAAAATTATGAAACAATACAAGAACCACCTCTAAAACAAAGAATGAAAGATAAAAATGTATATTGAAAAGAAAAAGAATCTTCTTTCAAATAAGAGCAAAAATTTAAAAATCAAATAAACACCAGTTTTATTCTGTTTTCACTAACAGAATCTCCATCATTCCAATTATTTCCATAGTTCCAATTCTCTAACTAGACAGTTTTATGAATTCAAAAGAAAAATCCTTAATCTTGTTAGTTCTCTCATTTTCCTTGACTCTAGAAGATTCAAAAAAACAAGTCAAGAAACAGAAAAATGTTAGTTGTCATAGTCTTGTCCACAGAGAAATGATAGTCGAGGCCTAGAAATTGATACCTGCAAAGAAGGAGGAAAAGAGCAGATGTTCTGGAAATGGGCATTAAAGAACACACACGTTTAGAAAAGTGGAAAAAATAGTGATAAGATAAGAAGCAGTCAGGATGATAGAAACAACCCAGAATCAATGCCACAAAAGCCAACTGTTTTGAGAAGCAGCATATGGTCAAAAATAATAAAATCTACAGTCTTATTATGGAAAACGAACACTGAGCAAAGGCCATCATGTACAATTAAAAGAATGTATTAATGCACTGAGAGCAGAGTCTCAGTGAAGACATACAGAATAAATTCAGACCATAGGAATATAAAGTAGACACATAGACATGAGATGTTGACCACTCATTCTAAAATCATGGTAGTACAAGAGACAGAAATATTAGGCAGCAGCTGCAACCAGATAAAAACCAGCATTGTGAGATATTATTCACATCCCTCCTCAGTTTTGGGAACAGTTATCTTTGTCCTAGATTTATCAGCTACTTATTGATTTATTTTATTGACTTTTTTCATTTAGTTACTATTCTGAATATAATATCTGTGTTACTTAAAAATATGCAATGAGGCCTGTGTATCTAGATATAGTGTGAAATCCAAGATAGTAGAACATTTAAATTGATCCAAAGAACATGAAATCAACAATTCAAAGAGACTTATGCACCTCTATGTTCATCATAGTGTTATTCACAATAGCCAAGACGTGGAAGCAACCCATGCCAATTAATGGATGAATGGAAGCAACCCAAGTGCCCATCAATGGATGAATGGATAAAGAGATGTGGTATATATACAATGGAATACTAATCAGCCATAAAAAAGACAAAGTCATGCCATTTGTGACAACATGGATGGACCTTGAGGATATTATGTAACCGAAATAAGCCAGACAGAGAAAGACAAATACTGTGATTTCACTCCTATGTGGAAGATAAACAAACACATGGACAAAGAGAACAGATTAGTGGTTACTCAAGGGGAAGGAGGTGGGAGGAGGGCAAAAGCGGTAAAGGGGCACATATGTATGGTGACGGATAAAAACTAGACTGCTGGCGATGAACATGATGCAGCCTATACAGAAACTGATATAAAATAATGTGCGCCTGAAATTTACATAACGCTATAAGCCAATACAACCTCACTAAAATAATTTTTTAAAAAGAGTGAAACATTTTTTAAAAAAGAGTACTTGAGATACTTTCATGTAAAGGCAATTCAACAACTATGACTACAGTAAATACCCAGTACGGGTACACGCTGGTGAAATAGTCTTCACAATTAAATATATGATGACTTATAAAATATTGTACTTTGCATTCTCTTTTTAAAATTCAACTCAAGGTTTCTGTATACTTCTGTTGAATTACCATAATACATTCAAAGCAGAATTCAGAACATTAAACTACAAATAAAATCCAAAGATTATTAAAATTCTACTTAAATGGCATTCTGCAACACAGTAAATACCTTCTCTTTATACTCCACTTAGAAATAAGATTAATAAGGAATAGTCCTAAAATATCTCTAAGGACCCCTCCTGGATGACTACTGTGTAACTTCTAATTTCTCCCTATAGGAACTTAAATTTTAAAAGAGCCTGAAATTTGGGTGAGTGGCCATTTAATGACTTCTTAAAAATTAATAGAGTATTGCTGTAAGTATTCGTTGATATGCAATACTGTAAGACAAATATATTTTATTCTTTATATTTTTGATTGTTATGGAAGGTGGGAGAGTGACATGGTGAATAGGTAAAGAAAGGCATTGAAAAAGATAAACTATCAGTTTTTACAGGGAAAGGTAAATTATACTTGCCCATGACATTTGTTGCTAATTATAACAATCATCTTCCTAAACAACAGGAGAATAATGATACTCAATCAAGAGCAAGCACTCACAGTTTCCTCCCCGGGCTCCACAGCCCCCTCTGAGTCAGCTCCTGTGTCCTTCTCCAAGCGGGAATCCGATTGTTGTTTCTTGAATTCGTTCTAAACCATCCTTTAACCCTTTTTCTAGCCCATTATCAAAGAGTTCTTTGTCTTGGGATTGAGCAATCTGACTGTGGAAAAAAACAAATGAAGGGAGAAAAGAATGAAGGGGATCTTTTCAAACTAGGAAGGTACCATGAAGAATAAAAGCAAAATGTAGATATGTGAAAACAATACATTTGCCATATAAATAAATAGAATACTATACAAGCATAGTTGTGAGTTGACGTATGCTGTGTTGAATAATTCTTAAGGCATATTGCACAAGAAAATTTCTAACCCTTGTCTTGAACCTAAAATATGGCTGAAACCACCGACTTCAATGCTTTTAAATGAAAAAACACACCTGAAAATACTCAACATTGTCCTCAGTTTTACAGGACAACTTTCATGTTTTCCAGTACTTTTATATGTATATGAAATATGTACTCGATTTTCATGTACTTTTTATAATAAAGGCAGTTATTTAAGATTATAAATAATTACAAATTAACCGGATATTTGTACGAGGCTTTACACACCATGCTGTATAAAACCATAAACACATAAACTAGAAAAAGCTGCATGCTCTGATTTTTGGTTGATAAAATATAGTGTCACAGACATTGACTACATAAAGAAAGATATGGTAAATGCCGACCAGAAGTTATTGTGCAGTATGATAGATCAAGATAAAGTAAGTTTAAATTGTAGTAGGTACAATTTCGAGAAGATATAAAGAAGACATCTTTGGTATGTCAGAAAAAGCTACAAAGGGAGTTATCAGATTTAGCTTGGTCTATAGGAATAAAAGAAACAGCCATTACCATCACTACCATTACTGTCATCATCATCATCGTCATCAGTATTTTCAAGATCCCCACGTAGTCTCTGATATCATAAACAATAGCATACACTGAGTAATTTGTTTGCTGGGACATGTTTGAGTAAAACACTGCTCAGAGGCAGGAGCACACTCAGGTTGTGTGGGACCCAAAGCATTTTGGGCTTCCCACTTTAAGAAAAAAAATACGGAATTATGGATACAAAATCAGGCATAAAGGTAAATATTTATTTGGAGTGAAAAATAAAGCACAACAGATTTCAAAATGTAAAAGCTGACAAATACTACAAACATTATAAGCTTAAGGAATATAAGCATTTTTATTGATAATCTGACAGGCCCCCCTCGACAGCAAGTTTTCCCTACATTTTTTGGCTTTGATCTTTTTGATCGCTTCTTTTGTAAAGATATCAGATAGCTAATTTAGTCTCTCCTCGAGCATGGTTAATCAAAATTTATTTTCTTTTTATTATTGACAGTTTCAAAATGATTCCTTTACTTCTTGATGCATTATTAGTAATTTAATTAAAAGTGTTGTTGATAAGTTGGGAATACCTCTATGATGTCTTTGTACATGTGAGTGCAGAATTTAGGACAACTTTCCGCAAAGTCCTGGATCTCTATACTTATATATTGTAAACTTTATTTTTCCTTCATTAACCACATAAGACCATGGTCAGTGCAACAGGATATGTTCACACGGCCCTCATCCTTACTATCAAGATGCCAATGAGAGCAGTAGGCAGTGGAAGTAATTCCAGACGCCCTTCCTAAACCAGGATGACCAACAGGGACTTAACTGTACATCAAAGTGATCATCAGTCCCATAAATTGATCCCAATGAACCCAAACTAAACATATCTGTAGCTCAACTTCGTCTGTGATCCCTAAAGTACCGTTTGACGGGAAGAACGTTTGGGACTAATGAATATATTTATTATCCTAATTAGATATTTTGGGTGTACACATATGTCAAAATGTATTAAATTGTACCCTTTAAATACGTGCAGTTTATTGTATGTTGATTACAAATTTGTTTTCATAAGTAACGTAGCAGTCAGAATCTAATCAGGGTACAGAAAACACACAGTAATTTGAACAGAGAAGTTTTGATATAAAAAATAACTAACTATCGAGTTTGTGAGTTCTTCTCCCCGTAGCTCTGAAGGGTCCCTGTATCCTGTGTGAGTGCATGGCATGGTACAACTAATTTAAGAGTCTTTTATAAATAAAGTTTGTATTAAAAATAAAAAAGAATAATTAACCATGATGAAGGGTATTGATAAAGATATAAAGAAAACACTAAAAAATAACGTAAGTCTGAGGGAAGGCCTCAAGGAGGAACAAATTCAAAGGGGGTGCCCTCCTCAAGGCTGAAGGAAGACCACATTGGAAAATTGGTCTTGCAGCCCACCACATGGAAGAGAAATTTGCTAGATTGCCTAAGCCAGAGCTGGTCCACCGGTGTTGAGTAAGCAGGAAAAAATAAACAAGTAACTGAAAAACCTCTCCTGGTTGCAGGTGAAACAATGTTGGTGAATGAGAACACAAAAGAAGTCAAGGTGTCGGGAGCACGTTCATTGGTAGAGTGGCATTCAGTCAAGGGTACACAGCGTCAGCATCAGGAGGATTGTGGGAAACAACCCTATGGGGTGCAGATGGGTCAAGATGGTGCACAGGAGGTTGGAATGTTGGGAGCCTCGTGACCAGAAAGGCAGAGCAACAACTGGAGCATATGGTGTCCGTGTCAGCAGGGCCACAGTGAGTGGAGTGGCCAGGGCTGGGAGCTTACTGAGAAACTGAGTGCTCTGGACGTGTTGCTGGGGCAGTGCACTGCTGACAGCCTTGCAGCAAAGGCAAAGAAGTGGCAAAATAGCAGCAGACTGGAACTAAGTCTGCGATGTGAAAAACCTGAAATATTACCAGATCTATAAGCTGACAAGTCAACCTGCCGCAATGTATATGGATATGTACCTGTACGTGCATGCGTATGTGTGCATAGATATATGTTGTACGTGTGTATAAAGCCTCGTCTTCACACCTTCTACATCTGGAGCAGTTTATGTCCTTCCCTCATGACTCAATTCTCCTGCAGGGAGATGCAGTGGAGCATCACATGTTCTATTTCTACATCCCATCACTATTTCCACATGTGGGAATTGTTCCAGATGAAAATGCAGTGTGATGCCGTGGAGCCCATATACCCTGTGCCTAAAAATGAGCTTTGCATCACAGGAGAGAAACTCCAAAATGATGAAACTCGAAGCTAATATAGGGCTGCTGGCACACCTGCCATCCTCCCGTTTAAAGAGACCTTTGCTCCAGAATATAAATAAATCCTCTCTGGGGATTCCCTCTTCTCCTCTCTATATCACCACCCTAGAAGATAAACAAATGTAAACGAATGGCTCTGGGGAGATAAATCTGTATATCTCTCCAGATGTCTCTATCTTTATAGTTCTGTTTAATCATTCATTAACCCAGGTGCCAGTGTTCTTTGCTCGAAATGTAAAATATACATAGAGCATTGACTCCGACAGGAACCAGGAAGAAAAGTCCCCCCTCCATAGTGTCCTCCAGTGCCTTCTATTGACAAAGCTTATTCACGTGCTTGCTGCAAAGGAAAATATTGAAAGCTCCATCATTCCAGCACAGGTAAAGAAGTGGAGATTTGGAGCTGAGAGGCAATACATTCATAATTGAAACAGCTACTAAAGAAATTTTATAAACTTATATCTACAAATCTGACAGTTGGGTAAAAGGGACAAATTCCTCAGGAGACACAAAATACTAAGGCTCACTCAAGAGAAAATATATAATCTGTATAGCACAGTACCTAATAAGAAATTGAATTTGTAATTTAAAATCCTCCCACAAAGAAAACTCCATGTCTAGATGACTTTATTGGTCAATTTTATCAAACACTGAAGAAAGAAAGCAAACAAATTCTAGGCAAATTCTTCAAGAAATTTGAAGAGAAGGTAGTACTTTCCAATCCATTCTATGATGATAGCATTACTCTGAATCTGAACTCAGACAAACACATTACAAGAAGAGATAACTGCAGACCAGTATTTCTCATGAACAGAGACGGAAAATGTTTTAACATTTTAGCAAATCAAATTCAACAATATATATTTAAATAAAAGATAGTGCATGAGAACCAAGCGGGGTTTACCTCAGGAATATCAGTCTAGTTTAACATTAAAAATCAATCAATGCCGTTCACCATATTATCTGATTAAAACACACACACACAATCTCAATAGATGCAGAAAAAACATTTGGCAAAATCCAAATCCATTCCTGATTTGGTTTTTTTTAGGAAAACCTCTTAGGACAGTAGCACTAGAAGGAAACTTCTTCAATATATTAATGGGGAGCTACAAAAAATGTATAGTGGGGCTGGCCCCTTGGCATAGGGATTAAGTTTGCATGCTTTGCTTCAGTGGCCCAGGGTTCACAGGTTTGGATCATGGGCACAGACCTAGCACCTCTTGTCAAGCCACACTGTGGCAGCCTCCCACATAAAATACAGGAATATTGGCACAGATGTTAGCTCAGCAACAATCTTCCTCAAGCGAAAAGAGGAAGATTGGCAACAAATGTTAGCTCAGAGCCAATCTTCCTCACACACACAAAAAAAAGTATAGCTAACATCATACTCCAGGATGAAATACTGAGTGCTTTTCGCCTAAAATGTGGAACAAGAAAATTATGTCTGGTTGCACCACATCTACTCATCATTTTACTGGAGTTTTAAGCCAGTGTAATAAGATAAGAAAAAATAAATAAAAATTATCCAGATTGGAAAGGAAGAAGTTAAATTATGATTATTCACAAATGACATGATCCTCTATGTAGAAAATCCTATGAAGCCTACTCAAAAAAATCTACTAGAACTCAAAATTGTTTTACAAGGTCATGAAATCCAAGATGAATACTAAAAAGTCAATTGTATTTTTATTAACTAGTAATGAATAATCAGAAATTGAAATGGAAAGAAGCAATCTCATTTATACAAGTACCAAAAATATGAAATATTTAAGTATAAATATGACCAAAGATAAACAAGACCTATACACTGAAAAACACAGAACTTTGCAGAGTGAAATTAAGGAAAACGGAAAAAAATGGAGAGGTGCACAGTGTTCACAGATCAGAAAACACAATATCATTAAGATATCAATTCTCCCTAAACTGATTTAGAGATTCAATGAAGTCCCAATAAACATATCAGCAGGCCTTTTCCTAGAAATTGACAAGCTGATTGTAAAATTCATGTGAAAATCCAAAAGACCTAAAATATCCAAAACTATCTTGGAAAAATTAAAAGAAGAAATTTGGAGGATCTATATTAACTCCAAGACTTATTATAAAACTACAGCAATCAAGACAACGTGGTAATGGCATACAGAGAGATAAGTATGCCAATGAAACAGACCAGTTATTTCAGAAGTAAATGCACACATGTGTGAGCAATTGATTTTTAGCAAAGTTGCAAGGGGGAGAAAAGGCAGTTTTTCAAACAAACGGTGCTGGAATAACTGGATAACCACAATGTAGAAAAAAAAGAACTTTGATCCATACTTTGCACCACATATGAGTTTGCAGAGGAATTACAAATGGAAACAAGGAGCATTTTTAGGGTGATGTTCTGGGTATTAATTTGGTTTTGGTGAGAGCTTATGTGTATATACATATATCAAAACTTAGCAAATTGTGTACTTAAGATACGTGCAGTTTGTTGCATATCAATTATACTTTGATAAAGCTATTTTAAAAACTAATACATTTATCTCTGCTTGTCAATTACTTGTGTCTTTTTCATACGTGCACTCATATATAAAAGTGCATATTAGATATGTTTAACAGATACTTGTATTCATAAAACAGAACAGCTATTATCACCATTTGCCGGTTCTTGTCACAAATTTACACTAGCACTTTATAAAAGATGAAATACTTCCACATGTGGAAATAGTGTTCCAAATGAAAAAGCACTGTTTGGTGGAAGTCAAGAAGAGATTTTGTGTGCTTGGGCTTACTTTCCATGTTGCTTGGCTTCGTTTAGTTGGAGAGGATAACAGAGCTGACTGGCCACCAAAGACTTCTATCATCACCGCAGATGCCCAGACAGTTGTTCGTGTCGAGGATCAGCCAGGACCTTGACCCAACTTTCACAAATGTAAACTCCCATTAATTTGATCTGTGCTACAAAAACGTGTGAAACAGTCGAATAAATCACACTCTCAACTGTAAAAGATTTTAGATAGCGTCTAATTAAACCCTTTATAAGTGAAGAAACCAAGGCCAAGAGAGATTAAATGTCTTGTCCAAGTCTTGGTAAGGTAGAGTCAAGTCTAGAATGCCAAGTTTCTTGTGACCAAATCCTGTGCCTCTTTCTTACTCTACCAGCCCCATCCTTTGAGTATTTTTCTCCAAAAAATACCCGTTAATCGTATCCTTACATAAAAGCGTCTTCTTGCATTTTGCTTTATTTAATTACATTTTTGTTTAACTATAATGAAAAATATCCCTGAAAACTTTTATTTTGTCAAAGCCGTCTGTAGACTCCAGGTTTGACCTTTTGGAAAGTTAGGTTTTTAATTTATACACACTGGGGACAATGTCCCCTGATTTTGTTCCTCTCTCCTTGTAACTCATTTTTCATTATCTGTAGTGAAGACAATAGTCTCTGTCCTTCATCTTGAAATTGTCTGGGAACCCTCTTTTTAACAAAAGTACCAGGTGAAGAGTACTTTCTGTAACAAAAGACTCTTTGAATACAAGAAAAATGTGCAAAATCCCAGGGACCGCTTAATCAAATTACTACAATCCAGGTAGAATGAAATTCACTTAATTGTACATTTAAATATTCATTTTTTCTTTCTGGTTTCAAAAGCATTTTAGGTTTATTAAATAAACTGTAGAAAACAGAGAAAAGCTTTAAAAAGATAAAAACCAACCATAAACTCATCAACCAGGTGTAGCCACTATTAATATTTGGCATTTTTTCAATTTTATAAATAGAAAAATACACATATAACTGAAGATATTGAATTAACTAAAGAGCTATAGACATAGTTGTAAAGATAGAAGTCATATATATATAGATTTTGTATTTTTTCAATTAACATATTATAATCCTTTCCCCATTACTAAAATTATTTGTAATATCATTCTTAAGAAATGCATATTGTTCAACCATATTGCTATACTATTATTTAATCCTTCCCCCACTGTTGGGTATATATATATAGTTTTTAAGCTTTCTGTTATAAACAATGTGAGACCAATTATATGCATGTCAATCTTTGTTAGCGTTTCTGATTTTTTTCATAGCATATGTTCTTGGAAAGGCACCGTTAAGTTTAAAAAGTTTAGAATTTACCAATAATAGATGATCATATAATTTAACTCAAGCTTAATAAGGTCTTTAAAAAGACTGTGTGCCAAGTGCACTTGGAAAGTAAAAATGGAATGCATGTAAAATGTCTTTCCTTGCGTAAGCAGCTAGCAGGAATAGCAGCTATCTAATTTTAAACATTTTGCTTTATTTCCCTTTATAGTAATAGTGGAATAATATTTGCACATAAATTCCCAGTATCTGGACATTATGGTGAATTTGAAACTGAAAAACTGTCATTGCCTAAAAGACTAGTTCCTAGAAGATCTATTTAAGATAAATTTTTAATAAAGGCATAAGCGCATGGTGTCACCATGGTGATAAAAGGAAGCTGGGAAGACCGTCTGATGGAATATAGGCTGAATAAAAAAATAGGTTGGTGATAGAGTAGAAGAGGTTCTGCCGAAGAAAGGATCAGAAGCAAAAGCAGAGGGTTTCTCTAATGAAGGAAAAATAGTCACAGAGGTATTAGTTTCTGATTAAATCATGTAAACACCACATTTAGTTTTCTTTCTCAGTTTGTGTCTACTCATCAAACTCATGGGCTAGATCATCAGTTCACAGCACATATTCCTAGCAATCAGTGGGCAATTCTCAAAAACAAGAGAGATAAAACTATCCTTTCCAAAAATGCTTCTTACGATGTACGGCGTAGCTTTGTTGCTGCTGAACACTAATTCTGTCCGGGTGAAGGCGCGCTGATGGGGGAGCGTGATTCTTCACCTCAAGCTGTTGGCTACACTCGGACATTCTCAAGGTATAATGAGACGACTGCCTAAGAAGATAGAACAAAAGAGGGCTTTAAAGAAAAATAATGATTCTTTCCCCCTGCTCCTTCCTGGGGCTGAGAATCTGTGTGGATGTTGTTTAGGCATAATTAGCTTGGAGAAAATGTTCATTATCGTTTTTTCTCTGCTTAGAAGGAAAAGCAGAAGAGTAGAATGGAAAGACCATGGGTCTGGGTGCTGCATCTCTCACTTTGCAGAAATGTGTGCCCAAGACAAAGGTAGTTAATTTCTCTGAGTCTTAGCTTCTTCGTCTGTCAAATGAGGTTAATACCTCACAGAGTTGTTGTGACCATTAAAGTACCTAACAGAGCACTCAGTACACAATAAACACCTATAAGTAATAATAAATAATAGTATTTGCTAAATTATAGTATTGATAAATTATAGTATTTGTTATTGTTAGCGTTGTTTATGGATTAGCTTGGGAGATACAGAAATATTTCCAAAGTATCGTTAACTTATATTCATATAGTATGAAGTGGGTCAAAATCTAAAACATTAAGGCAATTATTGGGGGGGGTGAACGATTTTTAGATTAGTCAATGCTCTTTTATTTTCCTTAAATATTTCAATTAACCTTGCTTTAAATACATTGACCAATATATACATCAACTTGCAGACTGAGAATTCTGCCACAATTACATTTCAAACCTTGGAATTTTGCTATCTTAGCCTAAGAAATAAATATGCCCAGACTTCTGTTCAAGAGAATGGACTAAAACAGCACTTCCCACACATTAATGTTCAAATGAAGTCACTGGGGGATCTTGTTAAAACACAGATTTCTATTCAGTGGGTCTGGGGTGGGTCTTAAGATTCTGTATCTCTAACAAGCTTATAGAGGTGATACTGATGGCGTACACCATATATTAAGGCAAGGGACTAAACCAGTAGTTCTCAACTGGGGCAATTTTGTGCCCTCAGGGGCCGTCTGGCAATGCCTGGAGACATTGTTGGTTATCACAGCTGGAGGGAGGTGCTGCTGGCATCTAGTGGGTTGGCGCCAGGGATGCTGCTAAAGATTCTGTGATGCACCTGACAGCCCCAACCACAAAGAATTGTTGATCCCCAAATGTCAATAATGCCCAAAATATCAATAGTGCTAAGGTTGAAAGACCCTGGACTAAATAAATCTAAGAATCTTCTCCACTTAACGTGGATACGTAGTAATGAGGAATAAATGTGTGGTGTTTTATTCATACCTAGATTCAAAAGTCAAAACAAAAGGAACTTTGGGGGCCCCAAAACATTAAAATGTGTTTATAGCTCAATAATGAACTGCAATAGAAGCCACAGGGCCCATAATGGGTCACCTCAATCTGATAGACCCTCAGAGTTGGGGTTGTAGTTCTGGCATGCAGACTACTGGTTTTGAAGGCACAGATTCTGAGCAAAAATAGGGAAGAGGTTTGAGGTCCACAAAGCTGTCTGCCCCATGTAGACACAGATAGCCGCCCGGAGACAATAGGAACATAGTGCCTGCTGACCATAGCTGTGGGGCCTATGTTCCCACTGCCCACAGAAAGGCCAAACCCAACACGATGGAAATGGCTCTATAGTGTAGACACAGGCACATTGTTTCAAATTACCCTTTGCTAAATTGGTATTCTCCTCTACTGGCATTTCACAAATTATTATTTGACAAACTAAGTTTTGATTGATAGGATAAAATCTATCAACACGATTATCGATGGATTTTTTTTCCTAAATTTCCTTCTAGTTCATCAAAGAGTTTATTTTTATAAGCTGCCTTGAAGATTTCACCAAGATATTTTCATTAGCGAAACCCTAATCAATAACAGCTGTCTTCAGAATTTAATGACCCACTTGAGCAAACATTCATGTAACAAAAAAATGTATCTTAGGGCAAGAGAAAGATAAAAGACAGAGGTTGGAGTTTAAATAGGAGACAAATCAAAATTATAGGGAGGGTTTATCATTTCTAAACGGTATGACCAAGGTTTCTTGGAAAGAAAAATAAGCTAGTCTTCTAAGTGCAAAACTAATCTCAGTGGAAATCTGAGTACCACCATATACTGGGGGACATTTATTTGATAATCATGGGACTTTCAGGGCATCCAAATGAGACAGGAACCAGCCAAATGAGACAGGGTCATCCGCAAGGGCCCTAACCAATTGGCAAGTTAGGAGAATCAGATGGAGGCCACCAAGATCCACATTCCGCAGCCTCTGGACTTTCCTGGGCTTATGCATGCACCCTAGCACCCAGGAGTCCACTGAAGGTGACCCTAGCCCCATTAGCATAGTAAAAGTCACACCCAGGAGTGGAGAGCTAGCACGCTAATGATATATGCATCACATGAGGTAGCATGCTACGTGACAGTGCAGGCACAAATGCAACTCCATCTCTACATGCCATCACAAGGCACTCCTCCCCAGGCTTTGCCTAATAAAAGCCCCAAGATCCCACTCCCTAATGAGCCGGTCACCTGCCCCTTTCCTTTCTGCACCGGCTCCCTTGTGCCTCTCCTGTGCACAAGCTAATCAACTTTTACTTTTCTACTCCCATTTGTTGTCTCTCTTGATTTCCATCCTGGGGGACAATAAGAACTCAATGTTCCTGTAACACACACATGGCAGTCTAAAAATGGGATAAGTTCACTGTCTCAGTTTTTCATCAGAAATATAAGGTACATTCCTTGTGTTTGATGTTTGGTGGGATCAGAGGAATAAAAATAAACTAACGCACATATATCCTAGTGGATGGTGAACACTTTCACCTATCAGCCTTTTGGAGGAAGCTGTACCCCTTGGTTCTTACTTAAAATCAAAACATTTTCAAAATAGCCTCAAACCAAAAGGAGAATATCAATGGAAGTCAGAAATCAGGAAACTAACTTTTTATTTTCGTCTGTATGTTTTTAATCCAAAGTTTCAAGATTGTACCTATATAGATTAACTTCAATAAGGTCCAGAAAATCTGAAAATGTCATCTCTTTCATATGCTCTGAACTTTCTCCAGTTTCCACGTTGTTTTATTAAGCACATATTATGTTGCATAATAGGACCAGGACTGTAACCAAAAATTATGATGGGAAAAGGCCTGAATTCCTTTTAAATGACACAGAATGAAGGTCCTGGGAGTGAATCATCCATGATGACTTTTTTTTTTTAATCTACTGAGAGAAAAGCAGTGAAAAGACCTCAGGGAAGCTGTGCCGTCTTCACTTTGCCTTGTGCTGTGTAATGCGAATGTAGAAATGGCCTTATTTTCAACTGCTTTATGAGCTTATCCTTATTAGTTAGTAACAGTTGTGGGCGGTCTCTGAAATTTATCCAAACCTCAAAACAGAGGAAATCAAGAGAAGAAATCTCTACACTATTGAAAGTACATGAGTCTTACTTGTCACATAACACTGATTTATTCCTGAAGAATCAGTCCACTTCCAGTCCGACCAGAGTTTTTGGATTGTCAGGAACACCCCCAGTAGAGGCAGAAAACACGTCTTTAAAGACGCAGATTACCTCAATCCCCTATTAAATCTGTCTTTACATCTACCGTCCATACCTAGCTCTCCCGTAATTAAATCAAGAGACTTTGGGATCAGTCTAAGGCTATCTACAAATTCTAAATGAATTCCTTAAGTGGTCTTTGTAGGAGAATGTGGGCCTTTTAAAAGGACCAATTAGAGTGAGGCGGCCTCACCATATTTACAAGCTGGGAGCAAAAGCAGGTTTAGAGCCGTGTGTCAACACCAACCATTGTTCCTCTTCGGGTCCAATTTTCATGATATTTTTTAAGAATGTAAAATAAGGTGAGTTGGAACATGCAATTCTAATCCTTTTCAGCGCTTATCACTCTTCAAACATTCAATAGGCACCCTTAACACCATTACCTCTGGGACAACATTGGAGTAGGCCCCTGCAGTCTAACAAGAGACCCGAGAGAAAGACTGTGGTTTAAAAGCCTGGTTAAAGATTAACACAAACAGTAATAAGAAGGTTCTTAGGAAAGAATGAGGACAGCTGCAGCTGAATCCCAGCTACCTGCTGAGGGTTGCTAAGCAACTTGGGCCTACCACTGCCCCAAGGGTGTTTTACTTTACAATTA
Source organism: Equus quagga (assembly GCF_021613505.1). Classification (NCBI taxonomy): domain Eukaryota; kingdom Metazoa; phylum Chordata; class Mammalia; order Perissodactyla; family Equidae; genus Equus; species Equus quagga. The sequence goes on from NC_060281.1 coordinate 43,228,377, forward strand.
GGATTTTTGAAGGGGAAGAGGGGGGCGATTCCTAGTGAAACTGATGTAGAGCCATATATAGAGATACGTGTTGTTGCGTTATTTTTTTTTAATAGGGAAATGGTGTCACTCAGTCCTTTCAAAGGCAGAACACTGACTGTAAAGCAGCTTTTTTTTTTGTATGTAACTGACAAAAATCCAGCAATAACATGGAGTTTTAAAAGTGACATTTTGACTCTAAGGGAGGAATTATTTGCAATTTGTTTTGAACAGAAGCTTAGTTCATGTCAGATGCGAACCTCCAGACAATCATTAGTTTAAACTGCCTGCTATGTGTTTAAAAATTTCAGTCAATTTAGAGCTGATCTGAATTGCAAATGTGATGGTAATAAGCCATTAGGGAACCGCATATCTTTTTTTTTTTGCACTTACAACCCTCTGCTTTAAGGAGCTCCAACTACATTGAAATATGAAAATATCATTTTAATCATGCGCATTGTCGACAAACAGAGAAATGTTGGTGACTCAGAAGTGAGAAAGTGGCTTTCGGAGGCTAAAAATGAGAAGCTGTGCCGAGAATGAAGAAACACCTATAACCTGTACTTTAAGCTATATACAGTAGTAAGATTTTCCAAAAACAAATATTCTGTTTTGTTTGTAGTGCAACACGACTCTCTAAGCCCAACAGCTGGATAAAATTTATTTTCTTTGGACTTTGGAATTGGAGAAAGTTAGCCCAAAGCCTTTATGAGGTCACTTGGGGAATCAAGAGAACGGCTTCTATGGTTAGATTCCAGCTTGCAACACAAATAACGAGTTTTTAAGGGTGCTTATCAATAAAAATTCTTCTTTAAACAGCCTATTTCAGTTTTCTCAAATACTGTGTGAGTAGTCTCAAAACCACCAATGTCGAGTTACTTTAAAAGGTTGAAAAGCTTAGACATTAACGCAAAAATTAGATGATGCAAAATCTCAATCATTAGATTTTTCCACTGGCGGTTACATATTTAATTGAATAGAGCAGAATGGACTTGGTTAAAAAGAGGTGAGCTCCCCATGTCTTCAGTAGACAAGATACATTTTCTTGATTCTTAGAAGCTTATTTCTTAAAACCATTTGATTTCAAAGCTGAGCAGACCATTGCAAGGGAGGGGTTGATGACTGATCAACTGGCCTCATCGAATGACTTAAAATGCTTCTGTTAGCCTCTGTACGATACCCATCTCTTTCCCTGTGAATTCACTAAAGTTTGGCACTTGGTTTGTTTCAGCTGTATTAATACGACCGGAGAAGTTCCATCCCTGCCACTTGCCAGCATCTTTGAGAAATATGGAAACTTATGAGTAATGCATTCGTGACATGTTTTCTCTCAACAAATTAAATATTTGCTAAGATAAAGATAAAGTGTAACATCATTGGTAAATATAGCACAAAATGATAGAATTTGAGTCCCAGGGGAAAACCTTAGTTAGAATTTAACTGCATGGGGCCTTAGTTATCCACCAGGTCAGGGCTCTGGCCAATCCCAATGTTTGTTTAGATCCTTGAGAATGAAAGATAAGGGCATGAACTCTGTGATGTCAGTTCTATTGGGGAAAAAGGAACCTCCCAAGGGTCAGCTTTTCGGCCATGTCTGGACTACAAAAAAAATTAAACAGAAAATAATTTTGTAAAAGAAAAAACATTCTCAAAAATAACAGCCCTTCTTTTTGACACTGCATGGCTCCACTTGATTTTAAATGAAGCCTCTCGAAACCATCATTATAATAGGGAGAGAGGCTCCAGCTATGCCTCAGCCAGAAATGTGAAGTAGAAACGGAGCCAATCATGCATATGAATGAGGAAGGTGAACCCTGGTAAGAATAAGGGGCTTTCCCTCAGCCTGGAATCTTTCCTTTCTTTATTCATCCATTCACTCACTCAGCAAATATTTACTGAGCCTTCTCTGCGTGCATAGAATTGTGCTAAGCACAACAGGGAGACAAGGGTAAATTAAACGATGGATCCTGCACACCTGGAATTTACTAAGAGAAACAAAGCTTTTACATGAACAAATATGATAAAAGATGGAAGTGAAAAGTATCAAAAGAGGCACAGAGAAGGTGCTAGAAGGTAGGCATAGTTGGGTCAGTTTATTGGCAGTATTAAGAAGGGAGGCTTTGAAATCAGATTCAAGACCCACTTGTTCTCTGGATTTCAGAGATATTGAGCAATTTGCATAACCTCCCTTTGTCTCAGTTTCCCCATCTAAAAACTAAGAATTCCTCAACAAACTTCAGATATTTCCCTAGTCAGCTTTCTGTCTTCTCCACAAAGCTGTTTTACATCTTCTCAACTCTCTCGAAACCTCTGACTTACTACTCTTCCCCTTCCTCCCAGTAGCTGACCTCAATTCCCATCCCACAGAGAAAATGGAATCCATCAGCTAGACACCCACTCAACTTCCTGGCACCGGCCTACACAACTAACAGCGTCCAAACTCAACATGCTCCCTTTTTCCTCCTATAGAATCATGGTCCCGTGTATTCTGAAAGGACAGTGCATCCTTCTCTGCTTCAGATGCCATCAACCTCACTACCATGCTCACAGAGAATTTATTACTTCCCCGCTCCTGTCCTGCAACTTCCAACACTCCTCTTTGCTGCCTAATGCTCACCAGCATTTAAAATTATACAAGTCTCTACTATCTTAAAAACAACAAAAACAAAAACCTCCCTCAATATGCTTCAATAATCTCTTTCTCTTTCTATAGGTCCTATGCCCTCTGCTCCGTCCTCTATGGTCACCCTTAGCCACGTGTAGTTATTTAAATTAAATTAATTAAAATTTAATTTAATTTAAAACTCCCTTCCTCAGTGGCACTAGTCACACTTCAAATGGCTAATGGCAACCGCAGAGGACAGCAAAGATTTAGAACATTCCCATCATGGCATAAACTCTATTGCTAGATATTTGTCTTCTTTCCATTCCTCCTCCCTCTTATAGCCAAACTCCTCTGGAAACTCTCTGTGCCTTCTGACATTACATTCTTACCCTCCCTCTTTACTCCTCACCTCATAGCAATGTGACTTGTCCCCTCTCCTGCACTGAAATTGCTCATGCCAAAGTCATCAACCCCCTCCTATGAAGCAAAACCAGGGCCATGTCTTGATCGGTAGCTTTAGATATCAAGGACAACTTTTTAAAATATTCTCATTCATTTCTTACTGGACCCCACCCTCTTGGTTTTACTCCTCCTGTAGTCTCCTAGTGAGTCACGTTTCCTCCTCTCTTGTCCTCTTCCAAACTACTGTTCCCAATATGGTCCAAATTATCTTTTAAATGAACAAACCAGAAAATAACCAGCTCTGGTCTTGTCTCTAGCTTGTCTAGAAGCCCTCAATGGCTTCTAATTCCCCTCAAGTTAAAGTCCAAGTGCTTTGTACTATTACAGAATCCCAGCCTGTCACTCTCTCTGTTCCCCATGGCACATTAAGCTCTAGCTACACCTAACCATTCCCTCAGTGTTCCATGGGCTGAGCGCCACTCTCTCCCGGCTGGGTCTTTGGCTGGAGTATTGTTACCACACTCAACCCTTTAACCTTGTTTATCCTTAGTTGTTATTTCTATGGGGAAAGCATGCCAACCCCACAAGTCTAGCTTAGGGGCCCTCCCATTCAGATGTCTGTGGCTGCATAATAAAACACCTCAAACTTAGTGGCTCATAACACCAATTTATTTGGCTCATGATTTTGTGGGCCAGGAATTCAGGGAGGGCTCAGCTGGGTAGTGCTGACTCAGGAACTCTCATGGTGGCAGCCAGAAGGTGGCTGTGGCTGGAATGGCGGAAGGGACACAGGAACTAGGAGCTGGCCAGGCACCTCTCTCTTCACGTCCAGTAGTCCCCCTTTATCTGCAGCTTCACTTACCTGTGGTTAACGTGGCCGGACAACATTAAATAGAAAATTCGCTACATCATAATGCCTATGTCATTCACCTCAATCTCAGGCTTATCTACATTTTTGCTCCAACACTCAGTATTTTTATCACAGTTTTAAACACACACTGCTGTAATTGTCTGATTATTTGTCTGTATTACCTACCAAACTATAAGCTCCAATCCACTTTTCAAGATAAAGACAGAGACCTTGTCCACCTCCTTCACCTGTATTTCTATTACTCAACAGGCTGCCTCATGCATAATAGGTGTTCAATAAATATTCACTCAAAATTATATAATCTGCTTAGTTAAATTATGGGGATTAAATGAGATAATGAATGTCAGGTGCTTAACACAGTGTCTGGCACAAACTAGACATTCAATACACAGTAGAGATCTGGAGCATCGTCATTATTGCTGTTATTATTCTCTTTATTGTTATTATGAGGGGTATCTAATATGAATTTCATAGAAGATACTGTGTTTGAACTTTTGAGCTAAGTCTTGAAGGATGAGAATTGTTTCAAACGTAGTCAGGGTAAAGAAATGAGCCTACGAAACAAAAGACCCAACATGAACAAGGTGAAAAGTTGGAGTTCAAGTTCAACCAGTACTACCACTTATTAAATGCTAAAGATGAAGCAGGTACTGTTCTAAGTGTTTCATCCGTCTTGACTCCTTTAATCTTCACAACACCCTTATTGTTTACCAGTGTTTTATGGTTGAGGATGCCAAGGCTCAGAAAGGCGAAATAACTTGACCAAGGTCACCTGTCCAGTAAGTGTCAAGGTCACCTATCCAGTAAGTGTAAACCCAGATCATCTAGGACCCAGGTCTGCAAATTTTATTCCCTTTACTATATCGTTTATCAGTTGCACATTGTGCACTGACATATATGTGTGTGTATTGAGACCTGAAAAATAAGCAAGTATTTAATATACATACATTGAATAAAAACTATTCATTTGATCCTCACATCAGCACTTTACAGTAAGCATCATTATGCCATGATGTAAATGAGGATCAGAGGCTGCGCCTTACCCAGAGCCTCCCAGGTAGAAGTCGTGGGGTCTGGACTGGAACTCAAGTGTTCTGAAACATGTACAAATACATCACAGTATTCTCTGACTATCTCAATGCACTTCTCAACATTTAGAATGTAACACGTATGTTTATACCCCAACTTTAAGAACTGGATGAATACTAAATTTGAGGAGCAAAGTTTTAATGAACTTTGCACCCAGTGGCTTCCTGCCGTTCGTGTGGCCATGTAGAGTGGTCCCAGTAAATCAGAGAAAAGGCTGATCTGCCACATTCAGTGCTGCAGCACTCCTAAGCCCTCAGCTTCTGGATGAATCTACATGCATGGAGTGCATTAATAGATACAACTATTTTGCCCATGTTCCCTAGCTTCAGATCCACCATAAGAACACTTCTGTGCGTGTGTGTGAGGAAGATTGGCCCTGAGCTAAAATCTGTTGCCAATCTTCCTCCTTTCTTCTTTTTTCTCTCCAATGCCCCAGTACATAGTTGCATATCCGAGCTGTAAGTCGTTCTGGTTCTTCTATGTGGGATGCCACCTCAGCATGGCTTGATGAGCAGCACGTAGATCCACGCCCAGGATCCAAACTGGTGAACCACAGGCCGCTGAAGTGAGCGCGCAAACTTAACCACTACGCCATCAGGCCAGCCCCACATTTTTAAATGCTCAGTCTGTGAGCTTTCTGAGCCCATATTTGCCCAGTGTAGTATGAAGTCTGGCCATCTCTTGCCTAGTGTCTTCCCCCTTCAGTTTGAGAATTCCCGGAGTCACTAACACCAATCCTCTTGGAGACTCCTTGTTGCCCCTGCCCAGAGAACAGGTGTCTCTCAAGCCCAATCTCAGAAACCATGGGTTGTCTCCAGCCAGGTGTCATTGCAACCTACAAGGTAACCTCCTTGTCATCATCACCATCTCAACTCCCAGTAGTGGGCTACTCACATGCTCATCTCCAAGGCTGAAAGCTCCAAAACCTACAATAATAAAAAAAAAAATCCTTAATTAAATTAAGATACGCACGTATGTTCATCTTGGATTAGCACAGCCAGGAGAAGCTGACTTATCTCCTCCTACAACCACACTTCTTCCTCATCTTCCCCATGCTTTAGATTTTTTCAGCCTCCTCCACTCCACAGACACACACCTATTGTTGAAGAAGCCCCTCTCCCCCATCCTAATAATCCCAGGATTGATCACTGCCCAGGACTGTGGGCAATGGGAATCTTAAGCCTTAGTCCAAAAAGACAATCATGCACATAATAAAATAATATGAAGTTGGCCTTTAAAAATTATATTTACCCAGTTCGTTCCTATTAGGATGGCTACTATGAAAAAAAAAATGGGGCCAGCCTGGTGGCATAGTGGTTAAGTTTGTATGCTCTGCTTCAGTGGCCAGGGGTTGGCAGATCCAAATCCTGGGCCCAGACCTATACACCACTCATCAAGCCATGCTGTAGTGGCATCCCACATACAAAACAGAGGAAGATTGCCACAGATGTTAGCTCAGCAACAATCTTACTCAAGCAAAAAGAAGAAGATTGACAACAAATATTAGCTCAGGGCCAATCTTCCTCACTAAAAAAAGAAAAGAAAACAGAAAATAACAAGTGTTGGTGAGGATATGAACAAATTGGAACTCTTGTGCACTGTTAGTGAGAATGTAATATGGTACATAGAAAAAAGTTTGGCTGTTTCTCAAAAAATTAAAAATAGATTTACAATATATTATCCAGCAATCCTACTTCTGGATATATACTCAAAAGAATTGAAAGCAGAGTCTCAAAGATATTTGTATACTTTTGTTCATGGCAGCATTATTCACAATAGCCAAAAAGTGGAAGCAACCCAAGTGTCCATCAACAGATGGATGGATAAACTAAATGTGATATATACATACAACGGAATACTATTCAACCTTAAAAGGGAAGAAATTCTAACACGTGCTACATGAATAAACTTTGAGGACATTATGCTAAGTGAAATAAGCCAATCCTAAAAGGACAAATAGTGTATGATTCCACTTACACAAGATTGTTAAAGTAGCTAATTTAAATTCATAGAGAAAGTAGAATGATGGTTTCTAGGGGCTAGGCAGACGGGGACTGGGGAGTTATTATTAATGGGTACAGAGTTTCAGTTTTGCAAGATGAAAAGAGTTCTAGTGATGATTGCACAACATTGTCAGTGTATTTAATACCACTGAACAGTGCACTCAAAAATAATTAAGTTGGTAAATTTTGTTATGTGTACTTTGCCACAATTTAGAGAGAGAGACAGACAAACAGACAGAGACAGGAAGAGAGAGTCCTTAGTGGGTGCCTGGCATTGGGCTAAGTATTTTGTAGGAGTTGCTTCACATAATCCTCACAACAACCCCACGAGATACTATTATTATCACCATTTTACAGATGTGGAAACTGAAGCTTTGAGTGAATAAATGATTTGCTCAAAGTTACACAAACATGAAGTGGAAGCCCGGGATGCAAACCTAGGTAGCATCAGAGCTCACAATATGCGCCACTATGTTCTCCCACTTCACGACCTAGACTGCTTGATGCTATCTAACGTCGTCCTGTTACACTGAGCAAACCAGACCTCTAGTCATTCAAATTTGCCATGGTTGGTCTACAACTCTGGGCTAGCAGTAGGACATTTAGAATCATCTATCATTTTCCATCTCTCAAAGGGTGTAGTTTTCGTGGATCACACTGATTCAGATCCACAATGTATTTTTGGTTATTATGAGTGTTCTTAATTATTATTTATTAAGGAGCTACTACATTTTAGGCTGCCTTAGATGTTTTATATATTTACTATAATACCTACAAAATTCCTGCATGGCAATATCCTTCTTTTCATTTATCAGATAAAGATACTGAAGCTTTGTAAAGTTAAGTAAGTGGGTCACATAACTAGTAAAACCGAGAGTTGAATCTCAATTTGTTGAAATCCAAAATGTTTTCCACTAAGTCATACTTTTCTCTGTTGCTCAGCTTTCAGTGGACACATGAGCATGTTAGTTTCCTATTCTTAAATTTGGCCTCAGCCTCAAGCAACCTTTCATGTATTAATACAGTCTTGTTATCTTTAACACAATACGTATGTTTTGAAATCATCTTTCAAATAAAATATTTTTATCAGTTATCTTACCAGTAGAATTAGGAAGTTGGACTAATGAACTCTGTTGTGACATTTTCTAAATTTGTAATTCTATTACACAATTGCATTAAGATGAGAAGCCTCATCAAAAAGATGAGAAAGAGATTGAGCATAATACAGAGAGGCAGTAAGTTTCCTTATAACCTCAATGTCTACTACAGCCTAATAAGTCTTGCCTTAGAAATTCAGCCTCTCAAATATTACTTTTCACACAACATACCCATGACAGCATTTATTATTAATGATCATCTGTGAGTTATGAAGGATAAAGTCATGTGAATGGAATCCAAATGTCAAACAACCGTCTCTCAGAAGCAACTGAACCTCATCCAACTGTAGCATAGCTTTGGGAATAAGCTAAAGAGTAAAGCTGAAGAAAATGCTCTGGCTGAGCTGGTGATTTAATCTCCAAGAAGTGCCACCAGAAATGTAAATGGAGGAGAGAAGAAAAAATGGCCACAGTATTAAGACGTCTCCACGATCAATCTCATGAGAGGTCAGCTGTATGTATAACCCTGAACTTTAAATCAGATGAATTCTGAAAGCTTGGAAGCAATACATTTGTTCATCTAACGTTTCCTGGCCCCTCCATGTTGGCAAACTCAGTCAGATTTGTGAGAGGTCAAATGTGTTGAACCCCTGTCAAACTTTCCAGAGTAGGTAAAAGTCAATAATTTTAATCTTAATCCTGAGACCACAGTCTGTTCAAGTTGGAAATCTATTCCATATGTTCATGATACTATTTCACAAAAGTCCTTAAAAGGTTTTTTCATGAGAACTCTGTGAGGTTTCCAAACCTCCTTGGCCTCTGAGGATTGGTTTGTTTGAACCATTAAAATTACAAATAAGAATATCACTAGTAAAAAAAAAAAAAAAAACAAAACAGTGACCTGAGAATCTAGTATATACCGGGCACTTCTACCTGGCATTATCTCATTTAAATTCTCACAACCAGCCAGCAAACCGGATGGCACTGTGCCCGTTTTTCAGATCCCGAGGCACAGATAGATAAATGACTTCCTCAAATGTGTCCAGCTGGCATATGATCTCAGCTGAGTACGTCTGACTCCAAAATTCATATCCTTTTACCACATCGCACTGCTTCTACACCTGGTTTCTTTTTAGATCTATGAAATGATAGGCATTCTGTTCAAAATATGGAATATGCCCTTGTTTAGAAGGAAAAGAAGACCAGCAACGTGTTTTCTGTTCCCTAGTCAACCTCCCAGCTGTCCTTGCCAGCGCAGTGATATCATAGTGTTACGATCCTCTATAGAATGGGCTCTTTACGTAGGCCCTTTAAAACTGTAAACCGGTTATTCTGAAAAAGTCAAGCAGTTTGAGTTCACGCCCATGAAGGTTTTTTTGATGTCCATTTCTTATGATCCTTTTTCTTCAAACGGAGCTTGTCAAACTGCTTGTGCAAGTATTTAGAAGGTTGCCACGCATTTAGCGCTTTCTAGAATATAAATTCTGAAATGTTTTCTATGGAACTAGAAAATGTTCATTTTGATAACTTTTGGAAAATTTTAAATTAAAATGGAAAGGTGTTGCTGAATGATCAAAAACGCAAAGAGAATCACAGAGCGAAGATGACTTGCCCAGACTCACCAGCTCCACGTTTGTATTCTCACTCAAGCTTCTCTACTCTCTGTTATTTTAAGAAAATGCAAATTTGACTCACTCTTGGAAGACCCTAATAAAGTCAGCTTTAACCCTCTATATAATAAAATATAATATTACCAATGAATTCTAAAAGTAGAAGAATTTTAAAAATTAAAATGCTAAAAGAAGCAAAAAGTTATGTTTACGTTTCTGCTATGTGCCAAGTTTCTTGTCAGGTGTTTTCATATAACATCTCTTTCTCCATATAACTTAGTGAAATGGATTTTATTCTCATTTTACAGATGAAGCATCAGAGGCCTTAACAAGGTCATATATCTTGCCCAAGGTCACCCAAGAAGTAAACGGAAAACCTAGAATTAGAATTAAGCTCTAACTCCAAAACCCACTCCTTTTTCATTTTATTAAACTGCCACATTGAATCTTAAAATACATGTAGGAGTAAACACTTAACTATATTTCCATCTCCTAAGAACTATTGCAGGGAATTGTTCTAGAGTAATTCATACAGGAGTAGAGCTTGCCAAGTAAACACATTTTTAATGACGATGACCAAAGCATACTCATGCAATCATTTAAACAGGTGAGATGATCATTATATTTCTGCCCTGTTTAAACAAGGTTTCCATTTAATTTAAGAAATATAACATGGCAGGATGCATGTTAGGAAGAGATAAGACTTGCCTCCAAGCCAACATCCTATGGGGTAAAGGTAGAGACTCACGATGTGAGGGGAAGACAGTGATGCAAAACGTACTTTATCTCAAAGAAGCATATGCCTTGAGGTCCTTTCATCGAAAACATTAAAGTTCAAGGAAAAACTGCAGTCTTTCCCTTATTTTCCTCATCAACATGAAACGATTTATGTTATTAGCCTTATATCATAAATAGAAAATGTTAATAAAATAACTGCACAAATAGCTATTCTACATAAGTTAAATACTATCTATGTATTTAATCACCATGATGTCATTAATATTGAAATGAAGAACATCACACAGATTGTTTGAATCAGTTATCATTTAAGCAAAATACACTGACATACGTCATGTTTTGCACTTTTCCCTTTTGTAAGAAAGAAGCATCAATTGGAAAACTAGAAGTAGAAGAACACAAACAAAACTGAACACATTAAGAAACAGGAGGCTTCAGGGGCCGGCCCGGTGGCGCAGCGGTTAAGTTCGCACGTTCCGCTTCTCGGCGGCCCGGGGTTCGCTGGTTCGGATCCCGGGTGCGGACATGGCACTGTTTGGCAGCCATGCTGTGGTAGGCGTCCCACGTATAAACTAGAGGAAGATGGGCACGGATGTTAGCTCAGAGCCAGGCTTCCTCAGCAAAAAGAGGAGGACTGGCAGTAGTTAGCTGAGGGTTAATCTTCCTCCAAAAAAAACAAAAACGAAAAAAAAAAAAGAAATAGGAGGCTCCAGAGTCCTTGCGAAAACTCTCAGGCTCACATGTCTGGTGCTGGTCCCTCTTCGGCTCATTCGGAAGCTCCAGTTCCACCATCCCTTGGCTGTTCCTTTTCCCCAAAGATGCCACTGGTCTGACTTGATGTGAAAACCCACCCAAAACCATTATCACAAGGTCTTGGCAAATAGGGGAAAGGCCTTGTGCCTCCTAATTCTTGATTCTCTCTTTCCCTTAGAATATGCTGTCTGCAAGAAGCTTTCAGGTCCTTCGGGTAAGTCAACCGCTCACCAGGACTCCCATCCCTCCCCTGCTCCAGGTTTGTCACACTTCCCCAAAACGGAGAAAAGCTTAGCTCAAGCTGGTCTCCCCTCAGCACAGAGAACCAAACCCAAGGCTCTTGTTCAGTGAGTCAGCCCTCTTCTTCTTGTCCACCCACACCCAGCAAGATTCGTCAATTCTTCCTACTCATCAGTCTTCTACGGCCACGCAGCTCTGGTTGCCTCTAAGGTAGGTCTGTTCCACAGGATTTTGGTGGTTCATTTCACCATGATGTACAGCAGATGGCTTGGCTTGTCCTGGCTGTCCCCAGCAGAGTTGTGTTACGAGAAGCATTACTTTAAAGTCTGTCAGTGAGCAATACTCCAGACTATCACATGGAAACCCCCATCATTTGATTTAATGAGGATAGTTTCTAAGTGGCACTCTCTGCAACTACTTGGAAAACTCAGGACTGCTGTCTCTGGCCTGTAACAGTCTGGGACTCTTACATGAACATCTTCCTCTTGACTTTGTTCTAGGATTTGAGCTCCATGCTCTATCCACTGATATCCTATAGCACATGCTAAATTCCTTTATGTGGATCTAATTTAAAACAATGCCTTCATATGAATTTAATTTGAAACAATTCCAAATCATATTTATTTTCCCCAATATGCTTTTAATATCATCTGTCAACTTAAAGCATGAAAATCTACCACACAGCCAAGATGATTATTGGGGGGAAAAAATGTTGAAAGACATTATACCATTCTGCCAATTTATACTAGTGTTTCTCAGCATTGGATGTATATCAGAATCATGTATAGGGTGTTTAAAAATTATAGCTGCCTTGGCCCCAGGTTACATATACCCCCTCCCAATAGATCAGACAGCTCTTCTATATTTTTCCACGGTTCTTATGAAACAACGCTGAAAAGTTAACTCTGAGGCTCTTATAGGAATGTGGATAATTGTAAAATAATCTCGATCATCTCCATGGTTTGAGTAACTAAAAGGGGGCATAATCTTAAATAAATGTTACAGTAGCTATAAAATAGAGCCTTATTCCACTCAGAGTATGCCTTTCCCACTGGGGCCCAGTCTAAGAATTCCAGCTGGTAAACGGACAAATGGGATAAACATCCATGTAAACGATAAGAAGACTGCTATTAGGATCTGCCCTTATCCTAAAACTTCCTGTGACAGTCTGATTAAACAGTTTGCCTCTTTCCTAAGAGTGCTGTTCTCCTATAGGTCATTCTCATATAGGCCATTGCCTGAGCTATGCTGGACTCTTTCAGGTTGCAAGAATCTGAGATATGCTCAAGCTATCTCAAATGATAGATATATATTGTAAGGCCCTATGGGAAAGTAAAAAAACTCCAAAAATTATCTCTGCAATGTACACCAAAGATTGGAAACAGAATGCTATTCATAATTTTTTAGGGTAGAATAGATAGTGTCTTGCCAGCAATTCTAGAATTTATCTCCTTGGAAAAGAATGGAATTGTGGTCCAGTCAGGTAAACAGAAATTACTTTAGGTATTTCAAGAAGAAGGAATTTAATAGAGGAATTGGTTTCACAAATGACGAAAGAGATGAGAAGCCCAACAGGAGATGGTGGAGCCCATCAAAAACAGCAATAATCTGCTACCACCCTGAGGGCTGGTGAGACACGGGGAGAAAATCATGTTACCAGAATCCACACCTGGGGGGAAATGGAATGGGGGGAAGTGGGAGCTGGGACTATTGAAGGAGATGACTCGGGTAGAGCTGGAATCGTGAAGGTAATACAACCTCTGCCTGAGACACCAACTAAGACAGGAAGAGTGGGGAAAATACCCTGGCTTTTCCCTTTTTCCTGCAGTCAAATCTCCTACTACTACTTTCCATCTGCTTAACATAGCCAGAAGTTAGTGATTCAGATCAATGCAGGGGAATCCTAGAAAATGGATCTGAGGACAAAGAGGCAAATTTCAGGACAGAGGGCATTGATGGCTCCCAGCTCTATCACTCCGCTGTTCCCGTGATTCAGCCTCTCTCTGTCTCTGCTTTACCTTCTGTTTCTAACTTCAGTCTCTTCATTGGCTATGAAGTCCAACCCACCAAAAGAAAGGGTATGTTTGAGTTGACTCTCCCTGCTCCATGGAAAGCAGTGCTATCAGCGAGAGTTCTCACAGCAGGTCAGCCTCTTCACAACTACCTCTGATTCAGCCACTGGTTCAATCAGCTGTAGATTTCTTGGCAACGACACTTGGTACAAAGAAAGACAACTGCTACAAAAGGAAACATCTGTGGCTAATTCTCTCAGGAGAGAGACAGATTACATCTAGAAAGCACTTTGAAATTTTTCGAAAATGATCAGTGTTACAGGCTGAAGTGTGTCGCCACCCACCCCTCCAAATTCGTATGTTGAAGTCCTGACTCTGATTGCCCCAGAATGTGACTGTATTTGGAGTCTGGGTCTTTAAAGAGGTAATTAAATTAGAATGAGGTCATTAGGGTGGGCTCTCATCTAATATGACTTGTATCCTTGTAAGAAGAGATTAGGGCTCACAGAGAGAAGACCAGGTGAGGATACAAGGAAAAGAGGGCCATCTACAAGCCAAGGAAAGAGGCCTCCAGAGAAACCAACCCTGCCGACACCTTGATCTCGAACTTGTGGTCTCCAGAACTGTGAGAAAATTAATTTCTGTTGAAGTACCCAATCTCTGGTACTTTCTTTCGGCGGCCCTAGCAAACTAATGCAGTCAGTATATCAGGTTGAACCATGTGTGTGGATCAGCTACATTCTGAAGTACAAGGGTGTGTTCAATGTATTCAGTGAACATTGTCTCAGTCACTAGTTCTCTCTAACATTGGGCTCTGTATTAGTTGGCTAACACTGCCATAACAAAATACCACAAACTAGATGACTTTAACAACAGAAATTTATTTTCTCAAGTTCTGGGGAGTAGAATTTCAAGATCAGGTGTCAGCAAGATTGGTTTCTCCTAAGGCCTCTCCCCCTGGCTTGCATATGGTCTTCTTCTTGCTGTGGTCTTCACATGACCTTTTCTCTGTGTGTGCATCCCTGATGTCTCTTCCTTTTTTACTAAGGGCCCCAGTCATGCTGAATTAGCCTGATTTATCCTTAATTACCTCTTTAAAGAACCTATCTCTAAATATAGTCCCACTAGAGGATAAGGCTTCAACCCCTGAATTTTGTGGGGACACAATTCAGTCAATAATACTCTTCAAGCTTATTTAATTTTTTCTATGTATAGTTGTAACGCTTGAAAATATTCCCATCTGGGCAGTAAAGATCTGGTCTGGAGACCTAGCTGGGACACCTCTCCTGATTGCCATTAAGTTGATCACAAACACTCTGATTATTAGTCTTTACTTCTCTAAAATCCAAAACTCATCTCACCAGATTATTGTGGAAATTTAATTAGATTTTTGATGAGCATATTTAATGAATAGTAGCGTGTTATCATTGATGTCCTCATTATTAACGATGTTCTTCCTTATTCTTACCTGTGTCAGAAGCACATCTATCTGGAAAGTCATTTTTCAGACAAACACCAAGTCTAGCCTATTTTTTCCCCATAGACACACTGCCTGGATTACATTTTCCACTGTGCCTGAGTTTTACTGGCCCTTGCTTCCTACATTATTTCCAATTTGCTTCCATATTTTCCAAGATTGCGACAATTTACGTTATTTGTAAAATGGGGGTAATAATATTACCTACCTTGCACGGGTGTTGTGACGATTAAATGAGTCAATAGCTGTGAAACACTCAAATGGTATGTGACATATATGAAGCACTATACAATTGTTTGCTATGATTAACATCACTATCATTATTATTATAATTACAAGAACTATTTTTCATAGAGAAGATGCTGTTGGTGCCCTGCCCAATTCCCCTTTACCAGGCTTGTGCACCCACTGCCCAGCTGCTGCAGTTGTTGGCTGCTAAAGGTTCTTACCTGCAAACTTCTCCAGAAGATTGCCCTTGGCTGATGGCAATCAACTCCACTGAAGACTTCTGGGGAGTTATGCCACCTTTGCCTGGAGGCAACCCTTAGCCAATGACTGACTAGTGCAAAGGGTAAAACAGCTCGGTCCCCTCTTGTCTGTGTAGAACAAACTCTGTTGTATGATGCACTTTCCGGGGTTCTGCAATGAGAATAATTGGAGGCTAGATTATTTCTGAAACCACACTCTTGCCTAGCTTTTCCCCCTGTCCGGTCCTGTTTCCCTCCCTCCCTTCCAGGGTTCTCCTGAGAGCATCACCTCCATTACTCAAGCAAGAACCTAGGGAAACTAGTCTAATAGACTCATCTAAGCAGATAGTAATTTTTAGTCTTAGATCACATCTTATACATTTTCTTTTCTCCGCCATAATCTCTAACTTAATACCAGCCTCATATTAAGTGTTTAAGAAAATGTTTTCCAGTTGATTGGCTGAAATATCTACAACCAAACTATCTACAAGAGTAAAGACTGCTAATTTCAGTTTTAAAGACCTGGAGATGAAGAATGTAGATGCGAAATACAGAAACCACGCAATGGAGAAATCTCCTCCTGTGTCTTAACAAGCAATGGAAATCACAGTTAGTTGAGAGCAGTGATTGGTATTGAAGGTGAGTACTGCCAAAATGATAGGATCAAGTGTGTCATTTGGAAACTGCACATACACCCAGAGAGAATGTGAGGAATATCGTCATTGAATATTGTCATATGCTTTGTGGATGGATCGTGTCATCCTAGTGACAGCGCATCCTGCAGAAAAGGCCTCTGAGGTAGTCAGGGGACAGGTCTTTATCTTTTCAGTCCTCCTGAGATGACGGAAGCAAGTTTCAATTAAAGGCAATAAAAGAATGAGAGCATCTCACACAACTGCGAACAACCAGAAGTCTCTACCTTATTTCATATTATTATGTTTCATTTCACAATAAAAGAAAAACTAAATATGATCCAAAGACATAGAGAGCCACATGCATCCACAATAGAATTGGTCTTGCCCCTCCTCTCTCTGCTGTATTGTTATGATCATATGAAAGCACATGGTAGGCAACGATGCACTATATGATTGCGTACCACTAAATGATTATGATTCATAATGTTAATAAAAAATACATTCCCAATAGGTACAGTTAAGTGTTTTAGGTCTATTAGTCAGGATTCATTGAGTGGCAAATGGTAGAATTCTAACTTTAGCCTTAGTAAAAAGCACTCAGTGGGTAGGTAGAGCCCAGACAGTTCCTGGTACAAGGTGGAGGTCCAATTGCTAAAACTGGCAATAGTATTGAATTGGGATGGTATCCTAGGAAGAAGGAATGCACTAGCTGGTCTGATGTATCAGGCATTTAAGAGATGCTGGGATGCCGTAACTAAGAGGGCAATGTTATACAATGGCTACTGCTAAGTGATATCGATATTCTAAAATTGTGGTTCTCAAACTTTAGCATGTCTCAAAATAACCCAGTGGACTGGGTGAAACACAGATTTCTGAGTGCCTCCAATTTTTCTGATTAAGAAGATCTGAGGTGGGGCCAAAGAATTTATATTTTTAACAAGTTCCAAGGTGATGCTGTTGCTACTGGTACTGGGACCTCCTTTGAAAATCACACTTCTGGAAATATTAATGAAGAAGTGCGGGTGATTAACACACGATGAAAACCAAGTATGAAAGCCAGAGGGCCTCTGTGGTCCCTCACAAGAAGACTCCATTTCCTGCAACAGGAGAAAAGAAAAAACTAGACTAGAATCTGGCTTAACAGTCAGAACAACCAAACTCCAGAGAAGGAAAATCCCCAACCAAAGCTGGCAGTTGGATAAGGATCAGGACCTGGTTGGGATAATGGGATCTTTTCATTTGGGCCGGGGTCATCTGGGCAAAGGCCCCTCAAAATTTTGAACCCCAGAGTGCTCTGCAACTTGGGAGCCTGCAGAAGTGGCCTACACATCTCTATTAAGAGCTAGAATTCCCATACCCATTATGCCAAACCCCATGTCAGCATCTGCTGCTGAAGAACCCAATTGTGGCAATTGGTCTCTAGCTGGAGATAACTGGAACCAGAAGTTCCACAGCATTAAGAATCTTCCTTTCCAAAATTTCTGTCTTTTGCTGCTTATCAGCTTAATTCTTTCCCACGCACTTTTTCAACCTTGTGTGTGGACAACACAGCCATAGACACATCAGACTCATATGATAGCAATTCCGTGGCTCAAGAGTCTGAGACATCTATTCTGGTTCAATATGAAAAAATCCAGGAAAAGGCCCTCGTTGGTCTGGCTTGGCTTATGTGCTCACTTGGACTAATCACTGTGCTCAGAGCCATAAAGAACACGATTATGGCATCCTAGGTCAAGTCCTCATTCCTGGGGCCAGGGAGCCAAGGGCTACTACCAGAAGAAGGGGGGAAAGGCATGGAATGGACAAGAAGGAAATTAAGCCATTTTTGAATGTGACTGATACTAATTCATACCAGAATCCTTCCATATGTCCTCAATTATTTTGATAGCTTAAAAAGGTGTGTGGGAGAGTGGAGAAAAGAAAAAAGAAAAAAAATGACTACTTCTTCCACCACAAATTTCCATATCTGACTGGGTATGAAAGTAAAAGTCAGTAATTAATCTTGGTTGCAACAGACAGAAACCTAAACTCAGACTAACTTCGGCAAAAACTGGAATTTATTGGAAGGCTCATGTAATGCAGGAAGTAGAGTGATTCAGTGGCCACAGACTCAAACACCCCCAGAGCCATCTCTCTCATCTCTTGCCTTGCTGGCTTCTCATTGCGTTGCATCATTCTCTCAGACCTGCTTTCTCCACATAGCAGGGGACAAACGAATGTGAAGCCACCTGCTTCCTATTTCCCAACTTCATCACAAGTGAGGAAATGCCTTTTCCCTCATCTCCAGTTTGAACAATTATAGGAAAAATTTTGATGTCCCAGTTTAGTCGCATGCCTGACTCTGGAACCAATCATGCATGACCAGGAGAAAGGTCTCCCAGGGTTGGAGCAGCTTGATTTCATAACCACTATGAAAGAGGAGACGGATTATTTAAGGACATGGAAGAACCAAGAGAATTACACGTCTGGGAAGGGAGAGGAGCAATTTCCAAAAGAGAGGATTGCACATCCTAGTAAAACCAGAGGGATAATAGACTGAGAAAATATCAACTCCACCTCAGAGAACATGAGGGCGGGGCTTGTTTTCCACCAGAAGTAGGAGAAGTCAAATGCGCAAGCATGCAAAGTTTATAACATAACCCAAAAAAAGGAAGGTGTAAGTAACCATTCAATCTCATCCATCTTTGTAAAGATAGAGGGAAAAAAACAAGCTAT
This sequence comes from Equus quagga, assembly GCF_021613505.1. Lineage (NCBI taxonomy): Eukaryota > Metazoa > Chordata > Mammalia > Perissodactyla > Equidae > Equus > Equus quagga. The sequence continues at coordinate 43,247,109 of NC_060281.1, forward strand.
GGATGTAACTATGTAAAAGAACATTTACGGACCATTAAGATCAACCTCATCAGTTTTTAGATCAGACAGCTCAAGTCCACAGGAAAGCAACTCCTTCAAAGCCACTATCTGATGGCAGGTACCAAGATTTCTAGTCCAGTGCTCTTCGCGCTATGTTGCAAGAGACCCATACAAATGTGATTATTACAAATACTTCCAATATTTTGGGTGATTATAGATCGTATTCACTGATTTTCAGGGCTATTATAATTTTGAAAGATTTTCTCTTTTTACATGAGTTTTTCAATGGGAAACCAATAAATAAAGTTTAAAATTCATTGGAGAGTAAGAGCCAACATAAATTTTTCAAAATTTCTATTCAGGAGTCCAAGTTTTAAACTTAATGTACTGTGCCTGACCTTAATTATTTAAGTAACAATCTAATTACTTCAATTGTAATCTGTCTCAAAACTACTGACTCATGTATTTCACACTTTTTGTTGGCATTTCTCTAGAGCTGTGCAGAAAGTTTGGCAAAAAAGAGAAAGAAGAGTGATGATTGTATCGATGTTCAGATAGAGAAATGAAAACGCATTGAGCATATAAAGTACCATCAGAAAAAGCTAACTTGATCCTAGTTTCTGATGGAAGAAATGAAACAAGCTCACCTAAGTTTAATCTTAATGTTTTGGAATTAATTATGAGTATAATTGGTCTCTCTCCATCTCTCAGAGTATTTGAACACTTTAAAAACTCAAATGGAATTACTAAAATGTTTTAGGCACTCACTTTATAGTTTGTGTGACAAAAGTTGTCTTCCTGCACTTCAATTTATAGCTTGAAAAGCAAAAAGAAAGTCCAGCATTACTTTGTATTCTTTATGTTGAGTTTTTCCACAATTGTCATCTACTCTGGAGTTTGAATATCAAGTCTGGGGTGGAGACATATTGGGAAGTAGTCAGTGTATAAATACTATTTAAAGTCATGGAATCAAAAGAGACGGACTGGGGAGTCAGGGCAGAGGAAAGAAAAGGCATGAAAATTGAGCCCCATATCACGCCAACGTGGCACAGAGTCTAGAAGACAAGAAGCAAGAGAAACTGAGAGGGAAATGACAGTGAGGTAGAAGAAACCAAGAGAGTGATGTCCTGGAATCCAAGTAAACAAAGTATTTCAGTGTGGGTGAAGTGACCAACTATGGCAAATGATAAAGTAAGATGAAAATGCAGAATTGGTTTTTGAACTTGATAATGTAGAGACTGGAGATCCTGACGATAACTGTTGTTAGTATGATATGTATAAAACTTTAATTGGAAAGAGTTCAGGAGGAAATGGAGTAAAGGACAGGTAGATCGCCCATTAGATAGGTTGAGCTGTAAAAGGGGGGCTAAGAAATGGTGCAACAGCTGCAGGAGTGTCTACAGTGATGTGGAGTTTTCCTGTCTTTCTAAGATAAGAGATATCAGACCATGTTTTTATGCTGATGGAATGATTTAGTAAAGAAGGAGAAATTTATAATTCAAGAGAAAAGAGAAACAATTGCAGGATGAATAACCTTGAGTAGGCAGAGAGAACAGGATCTAGTGTACAAATAATGGGATTATCCTCAGGAGCAAGGACAGTTCTTCTGAAGGAAAAGGTGGGCTAGCAGAATAGATGGACAAAGAGGCACGTGGGTTGGTAGATTTGGTAGTTCAAGTGTGTGCAAGTGCTTTTCAGATGGCTCAGATTTTCTCAATAAAATAAGAAGAAAGTCATCAGCTGAGAATGAAAAGGGAGAAAAAGTGATGGGAAATTGAGGAGAGAAGAGAAGACATTAAATGCTCATCCAAGATGGTGTGAGAGTAAAGAGACTTGGAAAATAGAACAGGAATAATTAAATAATAATAATAATTTTCATTCAGTGCTATCCACTTGCCTGTTCACACAAACATGAATGTGTTTCAAGAAAGTCACATTTAACCTAAACTGGGGTTCTGCCAAGAAGGGAGAGAGGGTAAAGTACTGAAAGGTTTGTGTACAGGTCAACTATGGAATATACGCTGGGTACAGAAGGAAACGAGAATATAAGTCGTGGTTGGGGAATTAAAAAAACTAGGGTTTTGAGGAGTTATTGAAATTTGTATACTAGCAGAAGTTGAAAATATAGAGGATAGTCTTTGGAGAGTAGGGTACCTAATGTTTAGTTTGTGCAAAGCGTACGGTTATTGGCAGCAACCAAGATATAAGCAAGGAATGGATAGCTGAGAAGATGATAGTCAAGATCACTGGAGGAAAAGAGGTCAAGGAATTAAGAGTCCAGGGTATTGAAAGGATCGACTACATGTATAGGTAATGCTATACTGCAGTAACAAATAATCCCAATGTTTCAGTAGTAACAAAGAAACTGCCATATTTCTAATGCATGCAGAGCTGTATCTCAGGGACTTTCCAAGGCTGCTGTCTCCATTGAGTGATTTAGAGAGTCAGACAGCTTTCCATTTTTAGCTCTGCATCTCAACATGTGGCATCTGTAGTCACTAAAAGGACTTCTCCATTTCCTGCCGAAAGAAAAGCAAGAAAATGGAGATGGCACATTGGTACTTAAATGCCTCAGCTCAGAAATGATACTCATCATTTCCACTCACCATTTCATCAGCTAGAACCAGTCATGTGCACCAAGTGTAGGATAACACGGCATATTTAGTGGGCACTTCTGGCTGCCACAACGTGGACATTTCATCCTTAAGAATCATCATGAAGGTAACATTTGAGGGAGAGGTGGTGAACGAGGTGCTTAGTTCTTCAAAGAGTGAAGAGTTGACACAGAAGGCTGCAGATGTCAATGACTTGAAACAAAAGAATCAGCAGATAGTAGAGACTGGTGGCATAAATGGCCAAGGAGCTGAGGGCTCATGTGCTAGAAATTACCTTCCTGCTATACTAAACTCTATCTGAAATCTGTGTACATGATGTCAAATATCTGGATATGGAATGAAATAGTCAATCATCTGGATCTTTCCTAAGGCAGTAAATTTTAAGCTATTCAGGAATGGACTGTTGATGAATCTGATTAATACAGAGCTAACCATATTTCCTATGTGGATTACTAGGTTTTAAAGAGTGAAAATATGGGAACAATAAAATTTTACTGAACATAATTTATTCTTTCCTTGATGATTTAGAAGGCACCTTTAGCTCCTGTAGTGACTTCGAGACATGCCCATGAACATCAATTATAATTGAACTGCGGATGTGCAAGGCTATAACTCACATGGGCTCTCTGCACACTGGGAGCACAGCAGGGCTGCAGGAAGAGTACTGACAGCAGGGAATGGAAGGGTCTAGAGTTGGGGAAACTAACCAGGTGGCATGACTCACCCCCAAAGGTAAAACCAGCAGTTGAAATAATAGAGTTCAAAAAGATGAGGGACCTTAGGTTTCAATCAGGGCTGATACTTACATCCAGGAGGTAGTGTCCAGGTGCTGGGAACATAAGACCACAAATCTCTATACTAACCATGCAGGCAGATCATATGTCTCCAATCTAGCAGGTTAATTGGTTAAAAGCAGATGTGGAGTATCCAACTATTGAAATTTCCAAGACATGATCCATCAACCTGGTGCTGGGGCTTTCAAAGATAAGCTGCTAATCATTGTAAGGTCCAGGACAGGGCTCCGGTTCCAGCAGGAAATTGAAAGGCAAACCAGGAAACTAGAAAGTTAAGCACAGGCTAGAGGGGTGGGGAGAAGGGCCTCAACTTAACGAGCATCCCAGATATCAGGTTTTAGGGAGCCTGTTGATTCCAGAACACAGTCACCTGGGGATGAGATAATATGCTTTTTAAAAAAGCCATGAAAAGACATGGGGGAACCTTTAATGCACATTACTAAGTGAAAGAAGCCAATTTGGAAAGGTTACATACTGTACGATTCCAACTACACGACATTTTGGAAAAGGCAAAACTGTGGAGAAACTAAAAATATCAGCGGTTGCCAGCGGTTGGAAGAGGAAGGGGCGAATAGGCAGAGCATAGAGGATTTTTATGGCAGTGAAACCATTTTATACGATACTATAACGATGGACACATGTCATTATACATTTGTCCAAACCCATAGACTGTGTAATACCAAGAGCGAACCATAAAGTAAACTATAGACGTTTGGTGATAACGATGTGTCAGTGTAGGTTCACCACTTGTAACAAATGTACCACTCTGGGGGGGATGTAAATATGGGTGGAGGCTATGCACGTGTAGGGGGAAGGGATATATGGGAAATCTCTCTACCTTCCTCTCAAATTTGCTGTGAAGCTAAAACTGCTCTAAAAAAATAAAGTCTTAAAAAATGACTTAGTCAAGAGGCCATCTTTTTGAGAGCGAGGGACAGGTTAGAGAATTCAGGAATTGATATGTAGAAAGAAAAGGTAAAAGAGAATTATGATTTGCTCTATTAGAATGTCAGATAGGAGTGCTCTATCTAGATGCTGCAGGATTATATACCCCACTCCATCTCTTCCCCAAGGTTTGTACTTATGCTTCCTTATTTGGAAGCCAGGTCAATATCAAGCTGGGAAGGGCATCATTTTGGAATGCTACTCGATTCACAGAAAAGAGTCAGAGAATATTTTTAGTTTAATAAAAAATTTAAATTCTTATCATCAGGTAGATGTTTTGCCTTCCTTAATCCCGTTCTCTACCCCCATGGATCTAAATTCCCTGCTATCTTCACAACGGAAGACCAGATGGAACTGAACCTGGACCAAAGGTTGAAGGACGAAAGGAAGTAGGTCCCTGAGTGGGGCGTGGTGGGAGGAAGAAGAAAGAGTAAAGAGATTTAAAAGTCAGAGGAGTCTTTGGGAAACCATGAGGGGTGGAAAGAAAGAGAGAGAAATCACCTGTGGGAGGGCTTCCAGGCAGTCCAGTAGGGGCAACTGTGTAGAAAGCTCCAGGAATCAATGACAAAGCCCCAACCGCTCAGGAGCGAGCTGGGTGCCCTGAGTAAAGTAGAAAGTACTCCCAGATGTCCACCCGAGACAGAACAAAGTTCAAAAGAGAAGCCATGACAATGCAGAGGAAATTAAGCATTTTCAAAGACATGGGCCAGAGTGGGGCAAATTGTCAGTAGTGTCAAGGTGAGTTTTAGCCAAGGGCCCCTTTTTACATAAAAAGAGCTACTTAGAGTTATATGTGTCTTCAGTTTATATCTGTTTATTAAAGTAAAAAAATTGAAACACTATTTGCTAAAAATCCAACTTGTAAGTCTTCTCAGCTGTTTATAAATCTACTAAATGTTACATAAAATAGAACAACTTTTAGAGGGAGCTTTGATTAGTGTTGATAAACTCAAGTTAAACTAAATTCTCCTTAAAACAACCAGTCTCATTTAAAAACTTAATTAAATCCCCTTAAAATTTTCAAACTGCACTTATAAATTAAAATACCCTACTTCATATGGCTGATTGGGTAAATTTACGATCTTCACAAGCAAAATCTTTCCACGTTCTGAGCAAATCTTTAAAGTTTAAATAAATTAAACTTACGCAGATAGCAAATTTCACATTCTCCTAAACATTCCAATACTGATTGCAAATTTACTGCTATGCATTTCAACAAGAACAAAAAAATTTACAAGAATCAATTACATATTTAAAACGGAAATTCAAAAGCTGAATACTCAGATCCCACTTGGAACCTTCTTATTCAAAGTGCAGTTGGAGGAACAGCAGCATGGGTATCCCCCAGAGTTTCTTAGAAATGCAGAACCTCGGGTCCCACCTAGAACTAGTGAATCAGAATCTAGAGCCCTAGGCCAAGAGAAGGCAGTCGGGGATATTTCCATTAATTTTTCAGCTGGCTAGGTGGCGTAAGGTCGTGTGGTCTATTTATCTATCCTTCCCGTCCTTCCCTTCTAGTAGCATATAACAATCCAGAAAGCAAATCCATCAATCTCATATTGAAGTTTTGTAAATTGATGGAGCAAAATATCATAGCTTAAACAAACCAAGGGATGCTGCTAAAAGATAGGCTCACTTCTAAGCCCCATATTGGGCATAAAAGGAAGAGAAGGAATAAGAAAATAGACCCTTCCTTGGATGGAAGTTACTGCCTTAATCAGCTGTACAGAATATAAACTCTTGGTAGGAACCAGAGACCGAAGTCTTCTAGAAAGTGGGATGAGCAGTGTTGCAATTTGGTATAGCCACATTTCTTGAGCTGAAAATGAAGAAGAATGATTAGGATAAAAAGCATTTGTGAGCCTAAATACATAAATACCCGGCTGAAATGAGCAGAGGCTGCCTTACATGGAGCCTAGCTTGGTCACTGTGTGGTGGTCACCTGGAAAGAGGAACAATCAGGTAGGTGGAAAACACTCGCGTAAGAGATCTTACTTTGCCAGGTTCAGGGCCAGTTGGCTGACACATGGTGACATTGGAAAGCAAAGCCTTGTCACTATCCCCCCATCAATAATGGAAACCTAGAAGCAAGGTCTTCCAAACTCAGGGTACACTGGAGAGGGAAACCTCTGCTGTGGTTTGAGAAGGAAAAGGAAGGTGACAGAATCAGAACAGACCATCTTGGACGCTTCACCATATCTGGAGGAAGTACAGAATTTGGGGAGATGAAGTCTGAATAAACAGAGCAACATTCCCTGAGGCCATACAAGGCTGCTTCCACAGAGGCATCCTTGTTCTCAGCTGGTTTTATGGTGAGAGCAGCTACGCAGTAAAGGAAGCTGCTGCTGGGAGCCAGGAGTGCTACCTCTGGGCCCTGGAAAGCCTGAAGTTTTTTAGTAGAGTGGGATTAACCCAATGGTCAGAGGGGACAGTGTTCTTCTAGAGAGGTGTCCAAGGCCATCGACGGGAAGTCAAATGCTTCGAACAAGCAGGTGCCAATTCACTTTTTGCAACAGCTGGTGCAGTTTAGGACGAGTGACAAATGCAAAAACACAATCTATATTTAGTTATATTGGACAAAGTCCAAGAAACTAAATACTGCCGCAGCAAACCAAAGGAAACCAAAATTCTGTTCATCATCTGTCCTGTTCAAATTGTGCTGCTGAAATGCATGCCGCACCCTACCGTTTTAAGTTTGGGCCCAAAGAGAATTCCTTACAAATAAAACCCATATTTCCCTGGCACTCTTCAGTCCCCGGAGGCGGAACTTCATGTTCATCCTAGCATCACTTAAGCTTCTTTACTTTTGGAGCCGACTACAATTCCCAGAAGTCTAGAGGCTCAAATTTCCCCGGGAGGTTTTTGTTATTTAATTGCTAGATTAAAATAATTTTGTTCAGGAATTAATTTAAAAGGAACATTTTCTCATTGAAGGTCAAGAGTGAAATTATGGAGTGTGTGTCCCCACAATGTCCACTAGCCAAACCACAGCCTTCCTTTGTGCTGGACTGGACAGCTTTATCAGAATCTGTTTGAAACCAAGGTTATGCCTGTAATAGACAAATTTGTTTTAATTTCAACAATCAATATGCTTTTGAAAATCACTGCAAGGACAAACTAATAACTTTGAGGATACAGAAGTACGTTCTTTCTAATTTGACAAAAAGATATCTGAAATTACAGTGAAGTTTTTAGCCAATTAATCATTTTTCTGCTTAATGGTCTATGTGTGAATAGATTAAACCAAACATAGGGGTTGACGTAAATTTCAAATATCATTGTTCCTGAAGATAAAATAGTTTTCAGTTGCACAAAGGAGGAAACTACTAGTAAAAAGGGATAATCTCTAACCATTTGTACCAATTGGGTTATTTTATAGTCTGTTGCCAATAAAGAGTGTCATTATATTTTCTCATAAGGGTTAAATAGTGGTAACAAATAGGGGTTAACATTTGGGGAAGGGAGGAGGCAGGTGAGAGGGAGGACAAAGCCAATTCTTTCTTGAGCCTGGTACTGCTGCAAAATGTTTTCTCTGTCTGTTTGTATGCTAGAAATTTAAAAAATAATGTTTAAAACCAGGATTACCCTACAATGGCCTATGACGTATATAACAGATTTTTCCTTCACCTAAAGTTTTTCGACCTGAAAATATTGTTTTATTCTAAGGCTGCCTGTGTGCTAAACCAATGGACCTCCAAGTCAAGCAGTTGCATTACACAGAGAAGAATTATTGCTTCCTTTTAATTTATGGTTTAGAGAATGTTGTGGAGATCACACTGAAAAATTAATTTCGGATTGGTCCCAGTGGAGCTGCTTTTAATGGTTCTGTTAATTCACTTTGGGAGGAGCCCTATTAAAGTTGATGAAAATGGCAGAGACCCACAAGCCCATTTCTAATCTAGATTTTGTTTGAAACAGACCTCATCCTTCTAATTAGAGTTGTTAGAACCCAACTTTAATTTTATTAATAATAATTTTACATTTATGGTACTTCAGTTTTCAAAGCACTTTCTCCTTATCAATTAAGTTTTTAAATCATCATAATAATGTAATGAAATAGTATATTCATTTCCTATTGCTGTTGTAACAAATTACAACAAATTTAATGGCTTAAAATAACACAGATTTATTATATTACATTTTTGGAGGTCAGTAGTCCAAAACAGGTCTTACTAGGCTAAAAGCAAGAAGTTGGCAGGGCTCCATTCCTCCTGGAGGCTCTAGGAGAATCTGTTTCCTTGCCTTTTCCAGCTTCTAGAGACCACTTGTGTCCCTTGGCTCATGGCCCCTTCCATCTTCAAATCCAGCAAGCAATGTATAGTCAAGTCTTTCTCATGCTGCATCACTCTAACTCTGCTTCTGTCATCACATCTCCTGGATCCCTCTTCATTCACGAGGATCCTTGTGATTACATTGCCCATCCCCCCAGCTCATCCAGGATAATCTCCCTCACTTTAAGATTCTTAATTTAGTCACATTTGCAAAGGCCCCTCTGCGAAATAAGCTAACAAATTCACAGGGATTAGGATGTAGATATCTTTGGGGGACGACCATTCTACCTAGCACAAGTAGCAATATTTTAAATGTTTTTATCTTTAGTGATGGCGGTAGTAAGAGGAGAATTATTTTTTATTTGTATTTCTTTTAGGAAGATCAGCCTTGAGCTAACATCTGCTGTCAATCCTCCTCTTTTTGCTGAGGAAGACTGGCCCCAAGCTAACATCTGTGCCCATCTTCCCCTACTTTATATGTGCGACGCCTGCCACAGCATGGCTTGATGAACAGTGCCACGTCCGCACCCGGGATCAGAACTGGCGGATCCCAGGCCACCAAAGCGGAATGTGTGAATGTTACCACTGTGCCACTAGGCTGGCCCCAAGAGGAGAATTATTTTACTGATGAGGAAAACAAGACCAAACTAGGCCTAGTTACTTAATCACAATTACTCTGTTAATATAAGATAAAACCATAATTTAAAATTGGTATTCAGATGTTAATCTACTGCTTGTTCAACTCTATCATGACAGGTTAGTCCAAAACAAAAATTACTCTAAGGCATTTTTATTGAACTTGGAATGACATGTTCAGAAATTTTTAGACCATTTTTCCAACTTTTGCTTCAGGGCTATTGTTAGTAATATCTGCCATACTTTTGAGCTTACCACTTAAGTAACAGTAAGGAGGATAAAATCTGATTGTGACGGCTTTGATAAAGTACATATCCACAGATTCCCTTAAAAAAATGAAAAAATATTTCGAGTTCCCATAGCATAATAGAAATTGCTTAAATTTTAGTATTTTCACATACTCTGACATAAGCATAAGATCACCAAGGAGGACAAATAAAATCAATCATAGCCCACACCTAAAACATACCAGGAATTAGAGAATTGCTTCTGTAGGACTTTGAGTACAAAAGGAACCATCAGAAAAATGGTGAAATGTTGAGGCTACTGCTATTACCATGAGTAATAAAATCCCGTGTCTCTGACCCAGGAGACTCATGTCTTCTGTCAGCATCCATGAAACCATATGCTATCTTGTTAGCTTGTAAGGAGGGCAGAATCTCAGACTTTTCACAGCATGTGGCAGTTTTAAGAAGCAAAAGAAATAAAATTTGGGGCAAATCTAAATAAACATTAAGTATAAACAAGAATTATATTAATATTAAGGACTAATTTATAAGAGGTATTTAAAAACAAGAGCAGAGGAGAATAGATAATAGATTAAAATCACCAAACAAGAAATGGGGGTAGTTTGGAGTTAAAGATCCTAAGATCATTGTATAGATCAAAATTTATATTAAATTTATACTCTGTTAGGCATGTATATTAAATATTTAAGACATCCACGAAAAGAAATTAAGTAGAATGAATAACTTCTAAACTAGTATAAGGGAAAATAGAAGAAAGACCCCTCAATTTTCCAATAACAGACAGAAATTAATTTCAGAAAAAAGAAGCAAAAAAAAAAACCATGGTAAATAGAAAACATAAAATCAGATGGCAGAAGAAAGATCAATGTAGCAATAATCACAATAAATGTAAAGGATAAAATTTGCTTATTGAAAGATAGGGATTTACACACTAGATTTTTTTAAAAACCACTCAATGCTGTTTCAAGAGCTACACAATGATACGCATACAAAAATTGAAATACGAGAATGGAAAAAGATTACTAGGAAATTCTAACCAAATAAAGCTTGCATAGTAATTTAATATCAGACAAGACCTTTAAAATTTAATAGATACATCAATAAACATCCTGCATTCAAATAGATTGTTTCCCTAAATCAAGGTGCCAAAACACTACGCATGGTTTTAAGATTGTTAATGACAAATATGGGTGTCAAATTGTTAACGCAGCCAATGAGATACTAACCTTAACCCTTGCCCTATGGTTGTAGCCATATGTTAACATCCGTTTCCTGGTTATTCGAAAATGTCCCAAAATACCTCCTTCATTCAGAAAAGTAATCATTGTGGACATTTTCAAAATCTGAGTCTCCCTTCTGGGAAGACTATGAATAAAGCTGTGCCCACATGGCATTTCCTCATACCTCTCATAAAAAATGATAGAGGGCCAGCCTGGTGGCATAGTGATTAATTTCACGCCATCTGCTTTGGTGGCCCAGGGTTCACAGGTTCAGGTCCCAGATGTGGACCTACACACCACTCATCAAGCCATGCTGGGGTAGCATCCCACAAAATAGAAGAAGGTTGGCACAGATGTTAGCTCAGGGACAATCTTCCTCAAGCAAAAAGAGAAAGATTGGCAACAGATGTTAGCTCAAGGCCAGTTTTCATCACCAAAAAAAAAAAAAAGAAGAAGAAGATAGAAAGGAATTTTAAAACATTTTTAAAAGGCTGAAAAATGACTCCATTCAACCAAATAGTCCCTTGCTCTACTTTGTTCCACATGTGCCAAATTGAATAATCTCCAACTCCAGCACCACCCCCACACTACTGAATTAACTGTTGCTGGGATTTATTTTGTGTGTTTTATGCTGAATCAGCATTCTAACTCAGAGGAGAGCTCTCCAAGTACATTAATCAATTGGCTAAATGAATCACATTGTCAAATACCTGAAGGAGGCTTCAATTCCTCAGCTAGACACGTTCCTTTAAAAGGTTCCCTACATCACTGGTTCTAAATGTTGGGTCGTCTGTCCAGGAGCATCAGCATCACCTGCGAACTTGTTGGAAAGGCAGATTCTTGGGCCCCACCCCAGATCTTCTGAATCAGAAACTCCGGGAATGGGGCCCAGTAAGCTGTGCCTTAACAAAACTTCCAGGTGAATCTGATTGCTTAGGGACTCTGATTCCTGGAACAAGTTCACGATTGGCTCCCCAAATACAACAACAAAATACACAAAGAGGTGGCATCCAAAGGCAGAAAACAGTACTGGATTTTCTGGGCTTTGTTTTCCTTATTCAAATTCCTGCAAGACTGAGATAAATATTGTACTCGAATCTTTCAAAGCCCTGGGAAATACATAGGATGACTTCCACCTTCCTAACGTAATTAGCCCATTTACCACACAGTATTCGTCACTAGTTTAGTCATGTTAAAATGCCCCCATCCTGACCTACTTGTTACATAGAACAAGACAAATAGGGTTTTTATTTTTTATTTTATTTTTTTATATATATATATTTTTTTTTCAGTAAGACCAGCCCTGAGCTAACATCTGCCACCAATCCTCCTCTTTTTGCTGAGGAAGACTGGCCCTGAGCCCACATCCATTCCCATCTTCCTCTACTTTATATGGGGACGCCTACCACAGTATGGCATCCCACACAGTGCGCAGGTCCACACCAGGAATCCAAACTTTCGAACCCGGGCCACTAAAGCAGAACATGCGAATTTAACCACTGTGCCACCGGGCCGGTCCCCAAATAAGCTTTTTAAATGGCAAATTCTCTAACTTATATCATCAGTAGGAAGAGACCTACCAAATGGTAAGAGAGGAATTTACTATTCATTTTAAAGCTTAGCGTTTTTAAATAAGAAGATCTTCTAATAGCTCTACAAAGAAAAGAGCAGCTGAGCTGAGATTTTCAAGTACAACTGAAGACAGTATTATTTGCTGTGGGTGTTATTTGCAGGAGAGGCTGAGAAGTTGGTTTGTTTAGAGTTCACATCTGCTTTGGGATTTTACAAACAGAAGTGGAGCGCCAAACGTAAGCGTGCAGGTGTTTGTCTGGGGCCATGAAGTTAAACCTAAACAATTAATGTTCTGTGTGAGCACGTAAACTTACCAAAGCAAGCCGGGGGAACCGTCACTCACCTTTCATCCTTTCTTATCTTTGAGATAACAGAGTTTCAGACCAGGATTCCACAAAATATTAGCGACTGATGCTGAATCCTCAGTAAAAACAGCCAAACTGGTCCTTCAGCAGGATATAGCCATTTATTTTCTGAAACATCAAGTACTCTAATGTTCCAAGATCTTTCAGTTGAATAGAAACCCTCAAAGCTTGCAAATTTAGCAAAAACATGCATATATGTTGTATTGTCACCAGTTCTTGTCCCACAGTTAAAAGAGTTTGATAGTCCAAGAGAAAGGCAACCAAGATGGGAGAAATCTGTAATCCATGTCATATAAGAATTGTTGAAGAAACTATTTATTTTTTAAATGGAAAAGACAAAACTTAGATGTTTCTACTATTTGAAGGAAGATTCGCTAGATTATTTTCTATGTTTAGCTCCCTCAGATGAAACTAGGGCCAACTGGAAAAAATATCAGGGGAAGCTAATTAAAGACTCAATTTTTTTTTCCTGGTAATTTGAGCTATCTTAAATTAGAATAAACTACTTCATGAAGTGGTAAGTTGCCATTCCTGCAATGGCCAAATAGAGGATGGATGAAGGAGTTCACAGAATTTCTGTGTTCCATGAAAAAGCAAAATGGAAAAAGAAAATCCAGTGAGTAAGCAGGAATCTGTGACTTCGGGCAAATTGTTTAACTCTTCTGTCCTTTCATATTCTCATCTACAAATTGGAAGAGAAACAAATTGGAAATAGTTACATCTCAGGGCTATTATTAGGTTTAAATAAATAAAGTCAGGAAAAGGCTTACGACTGTGCCTGGCACATAGTAAGTACTTAATAAATATAAAATAATATAGAATATATATAATGTATAATAAATACAAAATGTACATATAACTAACACACTGGTAATAGCAAATCTAATAATGCACATCATAATAAATCAACTGCTCTAAAATAAAGAAAACTTTCTGAGATGCCTCTTCTTATTTTAATTAGAAATCTAGTTTTCCATTTAGTCTGTTTGGCAGGAAATATAGGCATCTCAGTGCATGAGTAAGTCATTTCATCAAATTGATCAAGTTTCTTGGACACAGTTGGCCTTGGTGTCTTTGGTATATTATTGTCCTCTGTTATTTGCACCCCTCTTCATTATAGAAGTATAAATCATCCAATTGCTATGTGACTTGTAGTGCCCCTATAGAAGTGGAGTATACTTCCCCATATCATTGCAAGGCATGTGACTTGCTTTGGCCAAAGGCATAGGAGACGACATAACATGAGCCACATCCAAGCAGAAGCTTGAAGTCACACTGGCTTCTTCTGGTAGCCCTGTTGTTCTTTCCCTCTACCATAAGAAATGTAGAAAGAATGTATATTATGGAGCTGCAGTGTAGACAGAAAATATATTATATAGGTTGTTCCTTCTATGTGCATCTCAGAATGTGAAGACATGTGGAACAGAGATCCAGCTGCTGATTCACTAGCTGCCAAAATATAATGAGAGCAAGAAATAAATGTTTGTCGTTGTAAATTAATGAGATTTTATGGTAGTTGTTATGGGAGCAAATCTGAAAAATAAAGAAATTTGAACCAGGATAAAGAAATTGGTACCAGAAGTAGGGTGATTGCTTAACAGTACAGGCATACCTCACTCTATTGCACTTCACTTTATTCCACTTCACAGAGAATGCATTTTTTACAAATTGAAGGTGTGTGGCAACCCTGCATTTAGCGTCTATCGCACCATTTTCCCAACAGCATTTGCCCATTTCGGTCTCTGTGTCACATTTTGGTAATTCTCACAATATTTCAAACTTTTTCATTATCGTTATATTTGTTATGGTGACCTGTGATCAGTGATCTTAGATGTCACCATTGTAATTGTTTCAAGGTTCCACGAACACACCCATATAAGATGGCAAACTTAATAGATAAATGTTGTGTGTGTTCTGACTGCTCCACCAACTGGCCATTTCCTCATCTCTCTCCCTCTCCTTGGGCTTCCTTATTCCCTGAGACACAGCGATATTGAAATTAGGCCAGTTAATAACCCTACAATGGCCTCTAAGTGTTCAAGGAAAGGAAGAGTCGCACGTCTCTCACTTCAAAAGCTAGAAATGATTAAGCTTAGCAAGGAAGGCAAGTCAAAAGCTGAGATAGGACAAAAGCGAGGCCTCTTGTGCCAAACAGTTAACCAAGTTGTGAATGCCAAGGAAAAGTTCTTGAGGGAAATTAAAAGTGCTACTCCAGTGAACACACAAGTGATAAGAAAGCGAAACAGCCTTATTGCTGATATGGAGACAGTTTCAATGGTCTGGACAGAAGACCAAACCAGCCACAAAACTCCCTTCAGCCAAACCCTAACCCAGAGCAAGGCCCTAACTCTCTTCAATTCTGTGAAGGCTGAGAGAAATGAGGAAGCTGCAGAAGAAAAGCTTGAAGCTAGCAGAGGTCGGTTCACAAGGTTTGAGAAAGGAAGCCTCTCCATAACATAAAAGAGCAAGGTGAAGCAGCAAGTGCTGATGCGGAAGCTGCAGCAAGTTCTCCAGAAGCTCTAGCTAAGGTCATTGATGAAGGGGCCACACTAAACAACAGATTTTTCAGTGTAGACAGAACAATCTGTTATTGGAAGATGAGCCATCTAGGACTTTCACAGCGAGAGAGAAGTCAATGCCTGGCTTCTAAGCTTTAAAAGACAGGCTGACTCTCTTGTTAGAGGCTAATGCAGTTGGTGACTTTAAATTGAAGCCAGTGCTCGTTTACCATTCCAAAAGTCCTAGGGATTTTAATCCTTAAGAATTATGCTAAATCTACTCCTCCTGTGCTCTATAAACGGAACAACAAAGCCTGGATGACAGCACATCTGTTTACAACATGGTTTACTGAATATTGTAAGCCCACAGTTGAGACCTACTGCTCAGAAAAAAACATTCCTTTCAAAATATTACTGCTCATTGCCACTGCACCTGGTCACCCAACAGCTCTTGTGGAGACGCACGATGAGATTAATGTTGTTTTCGTGACTGCCAACACAACATCCATTCTGCAGTCCATGAATCAAGGCATAATTTTGACTTTTGAGTCTTATTTTTTAATAAATACATTTTATAAGGCTGAGGCTGCCACAGAGTACTGATTCTTCTCACGGATCTGTGCAAAGTAAATTGAAAACCTTCCGGAAAGGATTCACCACTCTAGATGCCATTAAGAACATCTGTGATTCGTGGGAAGAGGTAAAAGTATCAGCATTAACAGGAGTTTGGAAGAAGTTGATTCCAACCCTCGTGGATGACTTTGAGGGGTTCAAGACTTCAGTGGAGGAAGCAACTGCAGATGTGGTGGAAGTAGCAAGAGAACTAGAATTAGAAATGGAGCCTAAACATGTGACTGAATTGTTGAAATCTCATGACAAAACTTTAATGAAGAGTCGCTTCTTAGGGAGGAAAAAAGAAAGTGGTTTCTTGGGGCCAGCCCAGTGGCATAGTGGCTAAGTTCATGTGCTCTGCTTCAGCAGCCCGGGGTTTGCAGGTTCGGATCCCATGCATGGACATAGCACCACTCATCAAGCCATGCTGTGGTGGCGTTCCACATATAAAATAAAGGAAGATTGGCACAGATGTGAGCTTAGGGCCAATCTTCTTCACCACAAAAAAAAAAAAAAAAAAAACCAATAATAAATAAATAAAAAGAAAGTGGTTTCTTGAGATGAGATCTACTCCTGGTGAAGATGCTATAAAAATTGTTGAAATGACAACAAAGGCCTTAATATGTTACATAAACTTAGTTGATAAAGCATGTGGCAAAGTTTGAGAGGATTGGTTCTAATTTTGAAAGAAGTTCTACTGTGGGTAACATTATCAAACAGCATCGCATGCCAGAGAGAAATTGTTTGTGAGAGGAAGAGTCAATTGGTGCAGCAAACTTCATTGAAATAATTATATGTGTTTAATAATTAGCTTTAACAAATTTCAAAAAAGTACTGCTTTGAACAGAGTTTACTTCAGTCATATGTAAACTTGACTAGAGTTATAAGCATATTAATATAAGAACTGTACCTATTTAAGATTATCAGAAATTTAAATATACTACTTGAGAGATTTCAGAAAATAAAACACGACTTGATAGCCTCAAAACTTTAAAAAATAAATTCAGACTAAATTAAGTTATTTTTATGGCTTTAATAAACAAAGTTATTAAATTTTTTCCATGTAAATAGCATATAATCAAATTTTATTGTTTTATCCTAGTCTGAGAATTGTGCCTTACCATTGGAAAATTCAATCCATTTACCTTTTTTCTGGTGAAGAAGATTGGCCCTGAGCTAACATCTGGGCCAGTCTTCCTCTATTTTTGCATATGGGTCACTGCCACAGCATGGCTTGACAAGCAGTGTAGGTCCACACCTGGGATACGAATCCACGAACCTTGGCCGCCAAAGCAGAGTGCACCAAACTTAACCACTATGCCAAAGGCCCAAGTCCTAATCCATTTACTTTTAATTAGTAATACATTTGGTTTAAATCTACCATTTTGTCATTTGTTTTATCTATTATTTGTTCCATTATTTAACCTTCTTGCCTTCTTTTGGATTAATTGGAGATTTTAATTTTTATTATTTATATTAATGTTTTATTATTCCATTTTTTATGATTCACTTTTCTTTTTTTTGTTTCTTCTGCTTTATCTCCGCAAATCCCCCATGGTACATAGTTGTATATCTTAGTTGCAGGTCCTTCTAGTTGTGGCATATGGACGCCGCCTCAATGTGGCCTGACAAACGGTGCCATGTCCGCGCCCAGGATCTGAACCAGCGAAACCCTGGGCCACCGCAGCGGAGCACGTGAACTTAACCGCTCAGCCATGGGGCCGGCCCCTGATTCACTGTTCTTTCAGTTTCTCTGTGCTTCCTCCTGGGATCAACATCCTACTTCATAAAGAGTTCAGACTTCTCGTAGTTCACTCGTGATGGTGAAAGATTCTCACCTCTCATTTGTGTGAAAGTGTTTTCATTTTGCTCTCACATTCAAAGGGTATTTTCACTGGTTATTGGATTCTAGGTTGGCAGATAATTTTCTTTCCATAATTTAAAGGTATTATTCTACAATCGCCTGACTCCCGTGATTTCTGATGAGAAGTGATCCATCAGGATTATTGTTGATCCTTTTAAGGTAACTCTTTATTCCACTGTTTTTCACTCTCCTCTTTGGTTTTTTTTAAATTAATTTGACTATGATGCATTTAGGTATAGTTCCTCCTAAGTATAGATACTCCTGTTTGGAGTTCATGGAGTATCTTGAAAATGTGTTTTGAAGACTTTTGTTAGTTTTGAAAATTCTTGTTCAGTATTTATGTAAATATTGCTCCAGTTTCATATGTTTCCAGATTTTTCTATATTTTCCATTTTTCACCTCACTGTTTCAATACCGTCATTTGATATTGACATGTATTGACATGTCTTCCTGTTCATTAATCCTTTGTTTTGCTCTGCCTAATCAATGGAAACAATCTACTAAATTCTTAATTTCAGTTATATTTTTCAGTTCCAATTTTCAGTTTGATTCTCTTATAGATTTCAAATCTCTGCTTAAATCCTCCATTTTTCTATTTTCTTAAGCGTACTATTCATAATTATTTTAACAACACTGTCTGATAACCCCAATTTCTGAATCACTTTGGGGTCAGTTTCTATTGTCATTTTTTCTCTTGGTTTTCAGTCATTTGGTCATGTTACTTACTATGCACTAATTTTTATTATTATTATTAATAATAGGCCCTGTGAGTGAAAAATGTAGAGGCTCTAACTGATGACCTCTTCATCTAAAGAGAGAAAATTTTCCTCTGGCAGGCAGAGAGAGTATCAGTCACGTCACCTTGACCATGTCAAAGGTTTGTTTTATGCTTTGTCAGGCCTGGTCTATATTATAGGCTTTTCCTTATGCTTTGGGCTGCCCCTTACTCCTAGGAAGTGGCCTGTCTTAAGTCTCAACTAAGAGTTTGGGTAGTTATCAGAGTCCATCCACTTTGTCACACCCTGGACTCCAATACGTCTCTCAAGAGTTACAACTGCTCAAAACTTTCCTGCTGCTTTCAGCATGGTTTTTGGAATTTTGCTCTGTACACATGCAACTTAGACATCAGCTAATGTCTCAGGTGCAAAATTTTCTCTGACTTCTCTGCAGTTTTTTCCTCTCCAGGATTTTGGCCTTCACATCCTAGCCATTTGGGTGGCCCCAAGTTACAGCCTGTCTTCTCAGGCCAGGGAGACTGTTGTTTTCGGCTCATACACTATTTCCCTAACGCTGCCATCTGACCAATGCCCTCGAGGAAAAGGTCAGCGTGACTTTGAAGCCACTTTAACGTCTTCCCGTCAATCAGGGATTGCAACCCCTTGAGTCCTGCCTGAATTAACTGCACTCCAATGACTTTGAACTTTTTTGAATGTATTCTGTCTACCTTCTACTGTTGTGCTTGGGAAAAGTGTTGGTGTGATGCAAGGTACTCATTTATGGCTGGCACCAGAAGTCCACTCCGGACCCTTTGACGGTTCTTCTTTGTCTTTAGTTTCGGCATTTCATTATGATGTGCCTAGATTGGTTTTACTTATATTTTTTCGACGTTTGTTTCATAAGCCTTTTTGGATCTGTAGCTTGATGTGTTTCATCCATGTTGTCTAATTCCCAAACATCTCTTCCAATTTTCTTTGTTCTTTTACTATTTCCTTTCTTCTCCCCTTCTAAAATTTGAATTACATGTATGTTAGGCTAATTCACTGTTTTCCATATATCTCTTCTTTTCCATATTTTTATCCTTTTTCTCCCTTCAGGCCTTAGTATTAATATTTTCTTCTGACTTACTCTCAGGAAAAAGAAAAAAGAACAGCAATAGACCTGTAGTTTCAATGCTCTTTTTAGCCATATCCAATCTGTTGCTAAACCCATATATTCATATCTTGATTTCAGCGATTTTATTTTTTAAATATATTTCCATTCTCAGCTATTATCCTTTAGTTTAGTACATAATGTCTTGAGTATTTTAACCAGAGATATTTTAAAGTTTATCTCTGATAACTGCTATCTCCGGATGGCTTGTGAGTTTATTTTTATTGTTATTTCTTCTCATTTTTGTTCAATTTATCTAGTACTCTGTGTGCCTGGTTATTTTTGATTATATGCCAGGCCTTGTATGTAAAACTTGGGGAGATGATTTGAGGCTCTAGATGATATTTTTCTATCTTTGGATATAATTTTGCTTCTGCCAATCACTTAAGTCAGAAGCAGATCACTTTTCATTTGATAAGCATTTTGCTGATTTAAGTCTGAATTTAAATTGATCAGCTACTTTGTGAATTAAGACTGATTTTCTATTTTCTTTCCAACTCTCTTACCAGTGTGCAACTTTTTTGAGGTCCCAACCCCAAATCTGGAGAGTCTCCTAAGGCATTCTATATTGGGAGACCCTGAACTTCCCTTTTAGTCTCCTCAGCCTTGTAAGCCTGCTGGAGTTCTGCACAGCTTGGCAAATTCTCAGCTGCTACTTGCAAATTAGCATGATCTTTTTTAGGAAAAGTAGCAGTAAATATAGGGTTTACCTTATTATGGTTCTCTGAGCTCTAGGATCTTCAGCTAAGTGCTGACCCTTAAAAGATGAGAAAAATCCAATTCCCCCTTTCTCTCCACTTTCAAATCAGGTTGAGGAGCCAGAACATAAAAGGATTATTTTAATACATTATACTAAAGGTGCGAACAGTGTCAAGTGGAAACAAAAGTGGAGTTCTGGAATGTTATTGATGGATTCCTAAAGGAGGTAGAGCATAAAGTTTTAACTAGAAATAAGATCATCGTTTACCCTATTTACCTAAAATAATATCAGCTTATGCCTGTTTCTGGAGTAATAATTAATGAGTGCCTATTTTACTCTCAAAAATATCCCAGTCTAAAAATTATATACTAAATTATAAATTATGTAAGTTTACCCTGGCCATAATATTATTTAAGCCATAAAGAAAAATGGATGAGGGCATACAGGAGTGAAGACATTTCAGGAACAAAAAAGGCCTTTCAAGGACACAGAGGAATGAAACAGCATACTGTGTTCCAGCACCACAACTTGAACAGCAATATTGGAGATTAGTAAAAGAGCAATGAGTAGAAATGGGGCTGAGGACCTAGCAAGGGATGGAGCATGAGAGACACTGGAAGTAGATTATATTTCCATAGGCTACTGAAAGTCATTGACATGCAAAGATATAGCCAAAGGAGATTTTAGAGGTAATTATAATAGCCCATATGAGAAATGATGTTGACATGAGTAATGGTACAGGGAATAAGGAAAGAGAGGAGGGAACAGATTCAAGAAACATATAGGAAGGAAAATCAAATCCTATTTAGTGATTGAGTGTGTGGAGGTACAGGGACAAGGATGAACTCAGATACTCAGTCTGGCCAGGGAGACTGTTTGAACACAAATTTCTAAGAAATTTTACTAAAAATTATATTAAATGTATGCTTTCTGCTGTGAGCAATCCATCCTACTATTGTTATATGAATAAGAAAAACCCAAGGGAGGTTGGGAGAGAGATGGTCGAAAACAAAAGAAAAACGATCCTGTCCTTGTTTCTGTAACAATAGCAAAATGCCTTGAATATTTCACAACATCTATTACTATGGAGAAATTAACACCCTCAACACATAAGCATAGTTCTTTTTCTGGAAGAACACTGTATGAGTCATCTCGGGTTACCATAACAAAATATCACAGACTGGATGCCTTAAAAAATAAAAATTTATTTCCCCCAGTTCTGGAGGCTTGGAAGGCCAAGATCAAAGTGCAGCTGATTTGGTTTCTGGTGAGAGCTCTTTTCCGGGCTCTTTCTCACTTTCCTTCTACTGTGTCTTCTCATGGAAGGGGGAGGGGAGACTGAGAGAGAGAACTTTCTTTCTTCCTCTTCTCATAAGGCCACAGACCTATCAGATTAGGGTCCCACTTTATGACCTCATTGAACCTTAATTACCTCCTAAAGACCCTATCTCCAGATACAGTCATACTGGGGAGTCAGGGCTCCAACATGCGAATTTTGGGGAGACACAATTCAGTCCAGAGCAGACACATATTCCAGTTCTTTTATGATCCTTCCAGTGTGGTTTCAGGTTTGTGTTTGGTTAAGTCAGTGAGAGGTGTTGATAATCTAAAGGATCCAGACAAGAGGAATCGACCAAACTCTCCTTATTACCTTTTGAAACGGCAACTGAAAAACACAGATGTTCCTGCTTTAGTAGCTAAGAAGGTGGAAAAACCAAAAAACAACAAGAAAATTAAAAACTTAAGTCAGTGTAATCATACTAACAGGAGAGAATTGCATCATCTTCTGACGCCTGCTGTCGGTGGATGAACACTTGCCCATCAGGGTTGATATCTGAGCGACGTCTTGGCCATCATCCTACAAATGTGGGCATCAGAATTGGCCCTGGTCACATACCTGCCTAACGATGGATTCAACATGCAGAGAGGGCCCCAGATGGCACACTGTTTCTCTTATTTCATAGCATTCTATTATAGGAGATACTCATCTTTTTAGTTTTATTGAGTTGTATTTTAAATAAAATAAAATTCACCCATTTTAAGTCTATAATTCAATGCATTTTAGCATATTTACAGAACTGTACAACCATCATCAATCTAATTTTATAACATTTCAATTATCCTAAAAAGAAATGTTATGCCATTCACAATTACTCCCTATTTCCTTCCCAAACCTTTGTTAACCACTTATCTACTTTGTCCCTATAGATATTAATTTTTTGTTTTTTGCTAGAGAAAGATTTGCTCTGAGCTAATATCTGTTGCCAATCTTCCTCTTTTTAAAAAATTTTTCCTACCCAAAGCCCCAGTAGATAGCTGTATATTTTAGTTGCAGGTCCTTCTAGTTCTTCTATGTAAGCCACCACCACAGCACGGCTACAGACAGACAAGTGTGTGGTCCCGCGACTGGGAACTGAACTCGGGCCACCAAAGTGGAGCAAACTGAACTTTAACTGCTAGGCCATCAGGGCTGGCTCTAGATACTAATTTTTAAGATGATATTGAAAGTACATAGCTTTCTCCCATTTAAATTATTTCTCTATTTATTTAGCCTCAAACCACCCAAACAAATGGATAAAGGATTGATTCTAGCAGTGTGGCCTTGAACACTGGAGTCTGTTTTTTACTACTAGAGATCTCTCATGTGAATGGCAACGGAGAAAGAAACCAATGGGGTGAGCTATTGTTTAGGGTTTCCATTCTGCTAAGACTTAGATATAATGCTGCTCCCTCAAACTGAGGTGGTGAGCACCCCACAGAGGCCCTGATTGCAAGGCCATTCAAGTAATTCTGTTTATAAAGACAAATGAGATGCCAGTTTTCTAGTGCTGTTTCTGTTTGCCAGAATAAAAATCAGCACACAGAAAGAAAAGAGGGAAACATGTCTAGGAGCTCTGCCTCTGTGGCATGCATAACCTTCTTTGCTCTTCCCTCTGTGGTGTAAGAAACAGCCATGTTTTCCAGTCTCACAGCCATAAACCCATGTGTGCCTTAAGCAAGTTCTTGACAGTTCAGCTTATTTGGTCAACTATAGTTCAGTGCCTAGTTACTGTATAGTTTTTATATGTGTTGGATTTTCTAAGCCTCACCCAGTTTTCTCTATTATTATCCAAAATTAACACTTATTGAACAATAACTATACATTAGATATTAGGAGAAAAGGGAGAAGTAGAAGGCAGAGCCCCCATCATCCAAGGTCTAAGATCAGACATTTGCGTTAGTAAACCTCAACAGGGGGCACTTGGAAAGAAGGTGGAGTGGGCAGAAAGTGAACCAGAGTCTCAAGAGGAGCATGCATATTCTAAGAAAAAAATACTCAACACTGTAATTTGCATGATCTTTTTAAAATCACAATATTTAGTACATTTTGAAATTTCAAGGAGTAGTACTTAAGAAAAGGATGAGAATTTTTTTGTATTTATCAAAAACACAGACATGAGTTTAAAAATTTATCACTTAAAAAGGGCAGCATAAAATTCATGCCTTAAGAGAGTTATAAAGCAGTAATGCTATGAAAGCTCAGAGGAGAGATGACTTCCAGACAGCTCAGGAGGGCTCCACGGAGGAGGTGGTATCTGAGACAGGAAACTGAAGTTTGTCTCATGTTGGATAGTTAGGTACAGAGCACAAACTTGGAAGCCCAGGGTCTGTTTGAGGAGTAGATGGCATATAGAACCTTCAACTGAAATCAGACCATTCATGTAGACAAAGCTGCTTAATCCAAATGCCACAGGAATGCGATTGAGGACCCAGGCAGAGTTCGTAGCAACTCTATGAAACAGCACCAAGAATGAAAAATGGTCCAGGCTTGGTGATTTCGCAGATAGGAAACAGTCTGTGGAAGAGCAAAGGGGAAAGAAGAGACATGGGAGAATGACTGCAAGGTTTCCAGACTCGAAGAACAGGAGAAATGATGCCATTCGCAGAAATCAGGACACAGGGTAAAGAGCCAGTTTGGAAGATGATGTGACAGAAAGCCCAAGCACTGACATTATAGAGCCAAAGTTAGCAGGTGAGGCACGCTGTCTGCAAACCATAAGCTCCTCAATTCCTTCCGCAGGAGTTATGAAGTGTGGCGGTACTGATGTTGTGACAGGCCAGTTATCCCACACCTCACATACTCTGGGGTGAATCATATTCCCTCAACTAGCCCATATGTTCAGGCTGTCTGGCTCACTCCCAGCCTTCATTCTCCTATGCCAAAATAGGAGCTGCCGATGTGAAAGGTGGTTGAAACTATTTCAGATTCACCAATCCAAAAGGCACCTTAAAGGGCCTCTCTAGGCCCCTTCTATTGTATATAATCCTTACTGGACTACATATCCTTGTCACAAAATAAGAATTAAGACAAAAGCCAGCTGCCCAGTGGAAAGAACACAGGGTTTAGTTTTAGGCAGAACAGGGTTGGAATACCAGCCCCACTATTGCCAGCTTTCATCTCTTTGACCTTGTTTTCTCACCTGGGAAATGGGACTAATAATAGCTTCAATGTTATTGTGAGGCTTAAACCTTTAAAAAATATATTTAAAATATCTGGCTTAGTTCCTAGAGTATAGTATTTGTTTCCCTCTTCTGAAAGCATGAAGCATGAAATATGAAACCATCAGCTTAGTATTGGGTAAAGAAACGAAGGTTGGCAAAGCCACTCAGATGGAAAGTGGAAATACAAGGTTCCTACATGCTGATGGCACCAACCGTAATTATTACTAATTTGGGCACTTAGTTGCATGCTATTTATTTTCCATGTGTATGTTTCATCACACCCTGCAACATAAGAACTCTTCAAGAGCAGATGCCACAAAGCATTTGAGTTCTTTGGCTCCCAAACGCTCCACGTGTAAAAAGCATAGTACTAAAATGTGTTGCATTCATTTGCTGGAGCTATAATAACAAAGAATCAAAGACTGGTTGGCTTAAACAGCAGCAATGTATTTTCTCACAGTTCTAGCGGCTAAAAGTCGAAGATCAAGGCATCGGCAGGGTTGGTTTCTTCTGCGGCCCCTCTTCTTGCCTTGCAGATGGTCGTCTTCTCCTTCTGTCTTCACACGGTCTTCCCTCTGCGTACAGGTTCAAATTTCCTCTTCTTACAATGGCACCAGTCATATTGGATTAGGGCCCACCTTCATGACCTCATTTTAACTTATTTATCTTTTCAAAGACCCTATCTCCAAAATAGTCACATTCTGAGGTACTGTGGGGGGTAGGACTTTCGGGGGACACAATTCAGCCTATAAGAGGAGTCTTACCATTGAGTAGCTTTTTATGATTTTCAAGAAGTTGGTTTCTCATTTGCCACTCCAAACAACCTGAAAGGGAGATAGGATGGTCACCATCTCCGTTGAACAGGTTCATAGAATAGAGAGTTGAGCCAGGACTCAAATCCAAGACTTTTGAGTCTAAATATAGTGATCTTTTCATCGTACCACACTGCTTCTCTGCATGAGGGGCTGACAGTGATCGACAACTTAAAAGATGGCACTAGTGACTAGTTAACTGTGTGTTGGATTATACAGTGAGCAGAAATTACACCCGTCGACCTTTACCTCTGTTAAGGCAGAAAACGACAGAGCAAAAATATCATCAAATGTTTTTGCTTTTGATTGAAATCAGCGCATCCACTGTGGAACCTGGTTATTGTATGCTGATCTCAAGCCTTGATTGGCAGAAGTACCCTCTTTAATATATAAATAACATCACATTCATGAATGTGGTCTGGACAACCAAATATTTCAAGGGAATGCATGGAAGAATGAAAATAATGAAAGGGGTCCTTGATGGTAAAAACTCCAGCAGCCAGGAAACCAGTCGCTCTAAGTTTCTTTTCATCTCCAGGATTCAATGCTCATACTTCTCCTTTATGCCACTTGGGCACACAGCACAGTGCCAGACACACAATAGCTGTGCAGTGTGTTTTGGATTTAATTGAAGCTAATTAAGCTTCACCACTCAAACTACACACATTATTGAGTGCCCCTTAAAATATCATCAAAACTACCTGTCTCCAGCCTCTTAACTCTAGGGGTCTCAGAGCACTTTGCTCGCAAATCCTTAAAACAGGCATGGGAAGAAGGAAGATGAAACGTAATACTCTGTCCTTTCAATGGGTACTCATTACCTAATAAGGATATTCTCTCCTTCTCTCTGTCAAAAGTTTAAACGTAAAGAGCAATTCAATGTAATGGAAAGAGGTCAAATGTTCTCATTCTCCCCACCCGCACATTTTAAGGCCATCTTTTAAAACACCTAAGAAATTTCTATTAAACTGACCTGTGAAAATAAAAAGTTGCCGTAAAATACAAATACAACTCCTTTGGGACCAGATATTCTGTATGGGTTTTCTATAATCCATGGGCATACCTTACAATATGTATCTATAACAGCAAAACCACAGCTTTTACTGGTAGAGTTTTATATCAGGAATATAAACTGAGTCGAATAGTTCAGCCTGGCTGAGCTAAAAATGTGGGCATGTTCAGCTTTAAGAAAATGCTAAGTAAGGAATGTTTCTGTGCCAAAGAGCATTTCATTTAATCTCCTAACTTTTCCCTGCATTGGGGTTCTAGTTACCCAAGATATCTTCCAGTAACCTCAATTCCTTAGATTTCCAGGGTCCAGAACTTTCCTTCATCTTTTCTTATGCCCCGAACTCACCCAATGTGGTATATATTTGATTTAAAATAAACATAGAATACAAGTCTTGAAAATCAATCTACTTCTTTATTACATATTTTTAAATGAGATATGAAGGAGGCAATTACTAAATATACAATTTCAGAATTAATTAGTGACAGAGTCAGAACGTGAACATGGGACTTCTACTCCCTAATCTATACCCACCATTCCTGTCATGCCACTGGGGCCCAGCTATCAGTTGGTAATAAACTAATACAGGAAATCCACATATTTGCATTGATTCTAGACCTTAAAAATGAGTTGGTGCTATCACCAAGGAATTGAGTCTAGTTAACAGCCCAGAAAGACAATCAATAGGACTTTTAGAATCTCTCCAATCACGATGTTGCCCCATAATTCTATCTATATGGTACTCCTCTTCTGTCATCTGGAAAGCCAAGAGAATGGGCAGCAACAGATGTGGTGGCATTTCAATCACCTGTAACTCCACCATTTTAATATAAACCAGAGTTTTATTTATGGCAGGATAATATTTTGAAATACTAGCTTGAACTCCTTGATCCTTGCCCTATTTTATTCAGTTAAAGGATTTTTTAATTTGTTGCTTTAGAGAAGGCATAACCCAACAGAAGGCTAAAAGAAAAAGATAAAGGGAATCAGCTGTTGTTTTAACAGCTTAGTCCTCAAGGAGAGGTAGAAATATCTCAAGTAATAAGCAATAGTCTTGAGAGTATACTCAATAGGGAAAGCCAGGCCATGTTACTCCCAAACTAGACGACGTTTCCCCACAGAGAAGGAGGGAAGATTGGAGAAGCAAGGTTGTTTAAACTCTGTGGGCCTGGGAGAAATAGCTGGTTAGATCTGGGTATTTGGGAGATCTAAGAGGAAAGAGGATTTACACTCTTTTAGCTCTGGGAATGTGGGAAGACTCCAGAAAAGAAATATCTGTAAAGTATATTTAGGCAACGAGGGTCTCCACAAGCCCCCCAGAGCATTCCCTGGATCAGCATGGTGAAGAAGAAATAGAAAATTCTGCATGTGACCAAAAGAGGCCTGAGAACACTTGAGAATGAGTCAGAACTAAAGAAACCCTATGGTAGAAAAGAATGAATGAAGGATCAAATGTAAAAAAAAAAGACATCTCATCTAGGCCAGCCTGGATAAATGCCAGCATAGAGGGAGACCAGCACAGCTGTTTGATGCCACACAGAGCAAACCCCCTCCCAACCCCAAGCCCCTAATGCCTTAGCTTCTGTCATCCCCTCAAACTTCAGTGCAACCCTTGGGAAAAGGGAAGCACCCTTGCATTGAGTGAAATTAAAATCCAGGGACCAGAGTCTCAAAAGCAAAATGAGGTTTAAAGGTAGAAAAATAAGTTGCATTTCTTGCACACCTGAGTGGTTTACTGAGATTTATATCCGTTAGACAAGTCTCACTATTTTGTTTTCATTTACTTCCAGTTTGCACGTTTCCCTTGTTTAAAACTGTTACAGTCATCCTGTTGAACTTGAAGTTAAACCCCTCAGGCAATATAATTATAAAAAATAAGGCTAATAAATATTAAATGGAGACAAGTAAAACCGATTTATATCTTTTTTTTTTTTTTTTTTTTTACTAAGAAGCATTAGTCTTGCAATGACATAAGTTTGGTGGGGTTTTTGACAAGCTGCTTTTTACATTCATAACATTCCTTTAGTATAAGTATATCTGAGGCCCCATTTTTCTCTTGGTCTATAGAGACCATGCCTTGTCTTCCTTTATCAAATTACAGCTTGTCATGACACACTTTTTTTCTTCTTAAAATATTTATTTTTGTTCTCTGGTTGTTGAAGATAGTTGAATATTTATGCTTTAAAATACTAGGGTATACTTGAAGTGAAATAAAATGTCTGGAGTCAAGCTCCGATTTCTCTACCATTAAGTAGTTTTGCCAGTATTATGCAAAAATGAACAACACTTACATCCAGCCCTGCATAAAAACAGGAATGCTGCCATCCCAACATAAATACACATAGCATTCCCCAAAAGGCCGGCAATTAGGATAACGTGCAAAATATATTAATCCCCCAGCCCCTGCACAAACACAAAAGGTACAGAATATTAACTATATTCTCCTGTGTCAACTGCTATAGGACTACACAATTAGCAAATGCCACTGTCCTTTCTCTAGTTACATAATTAGACATTCCTCAAGGCCATATACATAGAGATGATCCCATTACTATTGCGACCAACGGTGAACGCCATTAGTAAGCAAGTAATAAAAATCAAAGGACTGCCTGATTTGAGAAACTACAAACAACCCCAACGGAATAGCCAAGAAGGAAGACAAGGAAGCTGGCTCAGAGATTTGCGTCTCTAACATGTTTTCACTTTATTTTTATAATTTCATTACTTGAAGCTTTTAAAACCCATAGCTTGAGACTTTTAAACCCAAATATTGAAGCACTGCCAAAAGTCATTAAAGAACATGAAAGCTGACCAGGAGTCATTTTTCTCATTTTTAAAGAAACAATTGGGTGATTGAATCGTCGAGGCCTTGTGCTAGTTCTCACTTTCCATGATTCTTTATTGCATCCTTTTGATACCATTTCATCCCAAGCCTCCCTTTTATCACTCTCCATGGTAAAGAAGAGCTTCTAACCCCCACATAGATAACATATGCTATGGAAGAATCTTCCCTTGCTACCTGGGAAGCTGAGTGGCTGCTCAAATACACAATGCATAAAAGAGATGCTCTTTTCAACGATAGTGTGTATGATGTAATGGATAATTTTGAATCCAGCTCTTATTAATTTAGGAAGATGACTTTGGAGACGTCTAAGGTTGAACAGGATTTTAACTGTGTGAAGAGGCATGAGTTTAGCAGAAGAGGGAAGGGAATTCCAGGGCATTAAATGGTGCTTTCAGCAGCATTAGGATCAGAGCCAAAGAGTCATCAGAGGATAAACAGTGGCATCCAAAAAGGAGTCTTAAGGATCATCTAGTCTGCAAGCATCATTGTAAAGATGAGAAAACAAAAGTCCAAGTTTATTGCTAAGACTAGAAGCACACATTCCTCCAGAGCAGGGTTCAGCAAATTTTTCTGTAAAGGACTGGATAGTAATGTCTCGGTCACAATTATTCAACTCTGCCACTGTAGCCTGAAAGCAGCCATAGACAATATGTAAAGGAACGTCTGTGGCTGTGTTCCTATAAAGCATACAAAAACAGGCTGCAGACCAGAATCACCCTCTGGTCATTCTATACCAACTCCTGCACTCCAGGACATTATTCTACAGCCCAGTGCTCCACTCATCACGAACGAGGGAAAACAAAAATAATTCTCCCAGTATACCCTAAGTAGCTTTTAATGCTTCTCTAGAATGGCTTGAAATGATCTTTTATAAAAATGAGAAATTTATTTGTAGGTAATCATCCTTGTCACCATATGCAAGGAGACTGGGAATGAAGACAACTGATGAAATATGAGCCAGTCCCAGCATTTTTCCATTTCTGAGCCCTGAACCATATCACAGATTTCTCAGGTATGTGTTTCACCTACCTTTAGCTGGGTTTCTGTCACTTGCAACCAAAAATCCTAAACCATCAGCTATATGAATTTTCACATATCTAGGATTCACCACTTAGAGCATCATAGTTTGTGTGTTTTAACTTGACTATTTTTCATATAAACCCTTCACAAATTTGTCATAGACTTCTCTGTAGTCTTAAGAAGAAATTAATTAACATATTTAAGTATGATTTAAATAACGATCAGCATTATCAAGATGTAAGACAATGACACCTTACTTTTG
Organism: Equus quagga; assembly: GCF_021613505.1. Taxonomy (NCBI): domain Eukaryota; kingdom Metazoa; phylum Chordata; class Mammalia; order Perissodactyla; family Equidae; genus Equus; species Equus quagga. The sequence goes on from NC_060281.1 coordinate 43,277,748, forward strand.
TGTTGAACATTGAAGTGTAAAATACACTTTTACTATAAAATTGTTCCTTACTAAAATTGTGTGAGATGGTCATGGATGTTACTATTGTCCCCATTTTGTAGATATGAAGAGAGGGAATTTGACTGTGGAACTCCCTCAGGGTCTCCCATAGCTAATGGTAAGACTAGAACTCTGATCTTAAGAATCTTCGTCTAGCGCTCTCTTAACCTCTCTTCCCTCTTCTGTACAGTACTGTGAAGTGACACACTTCTGTGTCTGCATTTTCATTGTTTGTTTCCTTCCTATCTGTCAGGCTGCCAGCTTTGACTTCCTCTCTGCTTCTGTCATCTCTCTCCCATATATCAACTCTCTCACCATCAAGGTTATACCAATGATTTATTGTTTCTTATATGAAGAGCTCTGGAAAATCAGATAACCAAACGTGTTGAGGATTACATGTTAAAAGGGTTAAATCCACACAATGACAACTTGAGACAATACAGGATAGCTTTAGGACAATGACTTTGTGGCCATATGGAAACATTTTCTCTACATACTTCTTCACTGAGGTTGTGCTGCCTTAGGTTGGGGCTGCTGACACAACGGCCTATGGATGTGCAGAATCCACAGCATACCATTGCAACATGAATAAGTGAGGACCCATACGACCTCCCTGAACACAAATGACAACACGCTTTGAGCTCTAAACTTTGGAAAACACGAGCAAAGATCTACATAGAAGTACTAATACTACACTGGGATTTGTTTTTCCCTTGAAAAGTAGATTGAAGGATTAGTTCTTCCAAACTGGCTTTAGAAAAGGATCTTGGCATACTTAGCATTATCTCTTCCAACTCCATAGCTCAATGAATTGCTCCCAATACTCCAATGTTGGGACACTTCAAACTCTCTTTCTCATATTCACTTCTCTTCTTTGGGTACTGGAAGAGGAATGAATTTTTCACTTCCTTGGAAACAATTTAATTTTACAATTCCTGGGTCCCAAGTGTTGAGTTACCTGGCAAAGTGCTTTTTATTACTCTGTTGGCTGAAAAGAATATAACTTAAATTCACCTCTCCATTTAACTCAATTAGACCTGAGGGAACGTTTTCTACGTACAAATCCAAAACATTCCTGTTCCAGAATTCCAGGATATTGAGTAGATAGATGCCAGATATATTTTTCATGTGGTCCTTCAGTTTCATTTTCTTCATCATCATCATCAACACAGCTAAAATGAAGGAGTGCATACTCAGCTCTATGTATTTCCTAATCAATTCATATGTTGAAGTGTTTACATACTTCATCTAATTTTCACACCCCATTCAAGTTTCGCCAATTGTTGAAATCGTGGGTCCAGCTCAGAATCACACATTGCAATGAGTTATCATGTCTTTCTAGACGACTTCAGCCTGGAACAGTTCCTTAGCCTTCCCTTGACTTTCACAACCTTTGACGTTTTTTAATAGGTTTTGAAAACTGTTTTGATGTATGCATCACTGATGAGGTTCGCTCTGATCACTTGCTTAACATGGTGTCTGCCAGGATTTTCCACTCAAAAGTTACTCAATTTCCCCTCCGTCACGTGAGTATTTTGTGGGGAGATATTTGAAAGTATCTTAATATCCCATTCATCAAATTCTCAATTTATTCATTTACTGCGATCACTATGGACTTACAGTTTTGCATTTAATAGGTTGTAATACATTACTGTTTTTATTTTTATGCTCAAATTATTCCCAATTTGGCCTATGGGAGCCTCCTCAAGATAAACTTCTGAGTCCTTTTGACATGTTCCCAACATTCTTTGAGAACTTCCATCCTTTCAGGCACATGATGCTCCAGGTTCATAATGTACTTCCTCTATCAAAACTCTGAAATTAGCCATTTTTCCTAGGAACTCTCTTTTCCTCTAACAAAGACTAATAATTAGAAGCCAAGATATGGGTGCTAAGCGTGCTCATTGTTATCACAGTGTCCTGTTCCCAGGTCCCTTCAATGGACAGAGCTAGTGAATACACACATACACATCAACTTACACATATTTACATCTCCATGTGTTACTCTGTCTATATTTAATTTTAAAAAATCATGAGTTCACAGCAATACCTTGAATTCCAATATTTTCTCCTTTTCCGTGTTTATAACTTCTCTGACAGTGAGAAATTTGGCTTCCGTTACCCTCAATATATTTGCATATTTGACCAGTCCACTATATTTCATGCACCCCACCTCCCCCATGCAGATGCCCTCTTCACCCTACTCTGCATCTGACACCCTGAGCCAGACCACCTCCTGCATAGATGCTCTCCTATCCTGCCTGGGTTTTGATACCTGCACCGGTGCCCCCCCACAGGGATGTCCTTCTCACTCCTCTTGATCTCCAGCCTCACAAGATGTGCTACCTCCTGCCATGTTGTAGTGGGTTGAATAGTGACCCACCCAAATATATTCCATACCAAAACTTAGGATGTGACCTCATTTGGAATAAGGGTCTTTGCAGATGTAACTAAGGTAAGGATCTCGAGATGAGATCATCCTGGATTAGAGAGGGCCTTAAATCCAATAACGAGTGTCCTCAGAAGAGACACAAAAGGAGATGACACAGGGCAACACAAGAGAGAGGGCCATCTATAGACAGAGGCAGTGACTGGAGTGCTATATCTATAAGCCAAGGAATGTCACGGGAATGCCGATGGCCATGAGAAGCTGGAGGAGATGCCTGGGATAGTTTCTCCCTTAGAGCCTCCAGAAGGAAACAACTCTGCAGGCACCTTGATTTCAGCCTTCTGGCCTCCAGAACTGTGAAAGAATGCGTTTCCTTTGTTTTAGCCCACCAAGTTTGGGGCAATTTGTTACAGCAGCCCTGGGAAACTAACACAAGTTTGGTACCAGGAGTTAGGAGTTTGGACTTGGACATACCTATTTGGTGCCCACATTTTAAGCCACTACACATGTAGACATCCTCTTCACCCTGCTTGGGCTCCAAAACTTCATACCAGGCTGTCCCCACACCCGAGCATCCTCCTCAGCCTGATGAGGGTCTGACACCCCTTGTCGGGCTGCCCTCCTATTAAGGCCCACTCACCCCCTTGGGCATGACACCCTGCTCTGAGCTACTACAACTCCCGTCTTCTCCCTGTTGCCAATGCCAGCCTTGCTCAGCCCCGCATCGTGGATTTAGGACTGAATTTCAGAGTTAGAAAGAGGAAGAGAGGAGAATTCCATTAACATCTGACCTCAATGTAAATTAATTTTAGTGATGAACAGTGAGTATGCTTACCTTTTTTACCTTCCTTATAAGACAAAGCATAAGCTCTTTCTAAAATAAAGTGAAAGGTGTCAAAATTATCCCCATTTTGGGCCAGTCTGGTGGCTCAGCGGTTAAGTTTGCACACTCCACTTTGGCGGCCCAGTGTTCACCGGTTCAGATCCTGGGAGTTGACCTACACACTACTTATCAAGCCATGCTGTGGCAGGCGTCCCACATGTAAAATAGAGGAAGACGGGCACAGATGTTAGCTCAGGGCCAATCTTCCTCAGCAAAACGAGGAAGATTGGAGGCAGATGTTAGCTCAGGGCTAATCTTCCTCCAAAAAAAAAAGAAAGAAAAAGTTATCCCATTTCCTGATGTGAGCAAAATACATATAATATTCTTGGCAGAGACAGATAAAAATTCTTTTTTAAAAGTTATCTGTCTTATTTTCAATACAATTACTCTTCATTTTATCTAAATAAATGACATTTTCAAACAAGAAACGTACTCATAAGTCCCACATATTGAATTGAGTACAGTTTTCAGAGATAAATCATTTCATCGAGGAAAAAAGAAAGTGACTGAAGATATTGTCTCTCCTTCTTTAAGCTTCTGGGATTTTTTGGCAGCTTCAAAAGAAACTTCAAGATACAATGGTAATATACCAACAGCATAAAAAACAAGGTTGTTGTAAGACCATAAATAAAGTATGTTGTCGTGAGAAATCTTAAGTTTATGTTTTTATACTCTAACAATGAAGTCCTTAATTAAAACACTACAAGTTCAGGGTTAGTAAAAGGCCAATCTGAAAGCCCAGAAATGAGGGAGAAAATGGAAAATAGAGCTTTTTCCATTCTCATTGTTTCCAACAGAACATTTTAGGAACACTTTGAACTTTAGCTGAAACATGGAGGAAAAAAAAAGACTTTAAAACTATTTCCCGAAGTTTATTTTTAAACAGTTCTCTGTGTTCTTCTTTACGTTTGCTGTGATTGGCGTTCCTACAGATGAGTCAGCGGCCAATGCGAAAGCAGACTGAAGTTTATTGGTCCTCTGGTTCTGCAGCACTGAACCACAGAGGAGGTTTTATTGCATATTTGCTGCCTTCGGTGTCCCCAGATTGTTTAACAATTCTGTGCTTCTGCAACATAAAACACAGGCCAGAAACCTGAGGCCACACTTTTCAGCTCCAGATCGAACATGACATTACACACTGACAGCGTTTGACAATTTGGCTTGTTCTTTGAAAGCTATCAGACTGTGCAATGACCAGGCTGCAGAAAACAAGAAAGTCTCTGGGAGGCAAAATTTGTCAAAATGTAATTCCCATTATTCCCAGGCAAGCTGTAATTACAATTAGTCATGATTAATATTAATGAAGACTGTTTGTAAAGGATGCAAGAGGGACGTAATTCGTTGGGAAATAACTCAATACTGTACACTCTGTCCTATTATGTTGCAGAGAAAATATCACACTTCATCGGTCTATTTGGACTTAACTGTTTGCCACTTCTTGTCAGTTTTGTAGTGCTAAAAAACCCTTAAACTACAGTAGTCAATATAATCATTTCTCAAGTGGATCTATTCATCTCTTATCAAAAAGAAAAGACAAAATGAGAGAAGAGTATTTTTCTGTGTTTGAATTACATTTATTACTATGGGAGATAGTACGATACTAAAGCCTTAAAATCTATACTGTTGCCTGCAGTGTTCTGACAATTCTACTTTAGCCTGTAGAACAAATTACAGTAAAAGCCTGCATATTTGGTAATCCACCAATCACAAGTTTCCCTTTCCTAGCAATTCTAAGCTTCACCGATACGGTAAAAATTGACACTGGTGAGTGTGGCTGGTTGTGAGATCCTACTGCATTCTCAAAGCTGACATTTTGTCAGGCAATTTTATTGTGTATCTCTTATGCTCTAGAGCTTTGAAAATTGTCGCTATTATATAGTATATGGATTATAAACATAATCCATCATATTATAGTATACATTAAGTTTTGTTTAATACATTATCTAACACATTACAAAGTTGTAAAGGTATATTATAAATTTATTTTATAATACATGCTTTTATAAGGTAACATATATGGATTATTAAGTCATACGATTCTGTTTGTACACAATGTTTTACTCCTTGTTCTGTCAATTTTTCTGTTGCTTCTTTCTTTGTCTTTGATGAATAAATCTCTAATCCTGGTCTCTCAGCTTTATTGTAGTCTCCTATTTTCAATAGCTTGATGAGCACCTTTTCTTAGATGTCCCACTATTTCTTCATGTGAAACTACAGTATATTTTGCATGTATTATATATATGTGGACATATGTGTATATATATATATATATAAATGTACACATAATACACAAACAGATCACTCATTTATATAGCAGTTATTATATCCCGGATGTTAACGTACTCTATGAGCATCATATATGAATATATCATCTCATTTAATTGTAATAATTACCATGAACTTCAAATGGCATTATTTCAAAGATAAAGCATAAGGCTTTGTGACTTGGCTAGTAGTCAGAGAGCCAAGACTCAAACTGGATTCCACCAGTATCCCAAGTGCCATTTCTTCCTTATACCACATACCTCACCATACTCACCACTCTTCCAATTTCTAGACCAGAAACCTTCAGGGTAATGATTGACATTCTTTTCTTCCTTCATATATTCAATTCGTAAACAATTTATCAAATTTTTTTTCTTGGTTTAATTTCCAACCCTATTCCCCATCCCCACTTTTTGCCTCATTACTTTATGGGGTTAAACTACTAACTAAGAGCCTTCTAACTAATCTAGTTAGTCTCTTTGCCTCTTACCCCCATTCTGCATATCAATACTGGATACATCTTAAAACACTGTTCACCATGTCATGCCTCAGTACTCTGATTATCTAGGACAATATTTCTCAAAAAACATTATTTTTCTTGAGAAATACATTTTACATTGTGACCTAATAAACATATTTGTGTGCCTATACACATACAGTGGATCCTTATTATTCACAGATTCCATGTTTGCAAATTCATCTACTTGCTAAAATTGACTTATAACCCCAAAATCAATACTCACAGCACATGTCATTCACAGACATGTGCAGAGCAACGAAAAGTTTTAGTCTCCTGATGCACACGTTCCCAGCCGAGGTGGAACAAGGCAATGCTCTGCCTTCTTGTTTCAGCTCTCGTACTGTAAACAAGCGTCCTTTTCCCAGTCTATTCAATGCCACATTTTCTACATTTTTGTGCTTTTTGTTGGTGATTTTGCTGTTTAAAATGGCCCCCAAGCATAGTGCTGAAGTGCAAACCAGTGTTCCTAAGCACAAGACAGCTGTGATGTGTCTAACGGAGAAAATACATGTGTTAGATAAACTTTGTTCAGGCACAAATGATAGTGTTGTTGGCCATGAGTTCAATGTTAATGAATCAACAATATATATTAAATAAGGTGTCTTTAACAGAAACACACATAAAACGAGGTTATGTACTGACCAGTTGATGAAAATCTTGTAACCAGAGGCTCGTAGGAAAGTAACCCTGTATTTCCCTTAGAAGCAATGGTTCCATATTCACTAATCCATTGTTTTCACCGACTCTATAGAATATAACTATCATGAATAATGAAAATTGACTGTATATAACTAAAACAAATATTTCACAAAGACCCTAATTAACTGCAAGACATTTTGATATTTTCCATTCTACTTTATTCTACACATTTAATTAAAAAATATATTGGTTGTGATCCAAATACATTAATTTCACAACCTAATAAGGGGTCAAGATCCAAATTTTACAGGTCACTGATCTAGGACCTACTACTATGAGACAAAACAATTTTGAATTGGCTTTTGAGGCCTTTCATGATCCTCCTTCATTCTCTGCCTCTAATCTTATTTCTAATACTCTAGTCTAACATGCTTATTTCACCTGGGGGAAGGGATTCAAACTATGTTTACATTCCTATCATGAAAGCTCTCCCTACTTGAGCTTTCTTGTTGAAATTAGACCAACGTTATAAAAAGGCAACTCAAGACCTATTTGTCATTTATTTATTTTAAAAATAAAACCTTCTCAGATTATTCAAGGTCACATTGGTCTCCCACTACTTTGAAATTGCTTGGAACTAATTGTTTCAAGTTGTAAACTTCCCTTCTGGATGAGACGGAGGAGATTTTTGATGGCTGATATTTATCTTCTAAACAAGTAGTCTGGTTAAGAAATAGGGCCAATGTAAACAAAAGAAAAAACAAACAAGTGGAACCTCATCAGACTAAAGAGCTTCAGCAAGGCAAAGGAAACCAGGATCAAAATGAAAAGACAACCCACCAACTGGGAGCAAACTATATATCCAACAAGGGGTTAATCTCCACAATATATAAAGAACTCACACAACTGAACTACAAAAGAACAAACAACTCAATCAAAAAGTGGGCAGAGGATATGAACAAACATTTTTCCAAAGAAGATATACAAATATACAAATGCAAATCAAGACTACAATGAGATATCACCTTACACCTGTTAGAATGGTTATCAGTACTAAGACAAAAAATAAATGTTGGAGAGGTTGTGGAGAAAAGGGAACCCTCATGCACTGCTGGTAGGAATACAAACCGATGCAGCCACTATGGAAAACAGTATGGAGATTTCTCAAAAAGTTAAAAATAGAAATACCATATGACCCAGCTGTCCCACTATTGGGTATTTATCTAAAGAACTCGAAAACAACAATACAAAAGACTTATGCACCCCTATGTTCATTGCAGCATTATTCACAATAGCCAAGATGTAGAAGCAACCCAAGCGCCCATTGACTGATGATTGGATAAAGATGTGGTGTATATATATATATATATATATATATATATATACACACACATGCACAATGGAATACTACTCAGCCGTAAAAAAGACAAAATCGTCCCATTCGCAACAACATGGATGGACCTTGAGGGTATTATGTTAAGTGAAATAAGCCAGACAGAGAAAGACAAACACCCTATGGCTTCACTCATATGTGGAAGATAAACACACACATGGACAAAGACAACAGTTTAGTGGTTACCAGGGGGAAGCAGGTTTGGGGGTGGGCACAAGGGTGAAGGGGCACATTTATATGATGACTGACAAATAATAATGTACAACTGAAATTTCACAATGTTATAAATATGACCCCAATTTTAAAAAAAAGAAAGCTGGGACCGGCCCAGTGGCACAGGGGTTAAGTTCGCATGTTCCACTTCAGTGCTCAGGGTTCACTGGTTCAGATCCCCGGTGTGGATATGGCACCACTTGGCAACCCATGCTGTGGCAGGCATCCCACATATAAAGCAGAGGAAGATGGGCACACATGTTAGCTCAGGGCCACTCTTCCTCAGCAAAAAGAGGAGGATTGGCAGCAGATGTTAGCTCAGGGCTAATCTTCTTAAAAATAAATAAATAAATAAATAAAATAAAAAAAGAGAGACAGAAATAGGCCAATGTACTGAGTTCAAATCACTCGTGCACTAAAAATAATGATGTGACTATGGGTGGGTTACTTAAATCGTTGAAGCTTTATATGTCCCCATCTGTCAAATGGAGATAATAATACTAACTACCACATTGGGGTTTTGTGAGAAGTAAAAGATACAAAGCATGTAATCTGCTTCAAACAATGACAGGGAAGAATAACTGCTGAATATCTTTTAGTCATTATTATTATGATTGTTGTTTTTATTAGTTTCCTCAGGGAGCCAACCACAAAATGGGCATTTAATAATTTTTGTTTGTTTGTTTGTAACTTCTTTGTGAAATCTCTTAAATTTAATGCAACTAGAAACTTCTCTGCTGTTAGGCCGTCCGATTTTTGTTTTCATGGTCTTTTCCAAGATAGTCCTGTTTCAGCTCAGGAGAAAGAATCAGGGGAAAAGTTATTGAAGGAAGATTAACTTCACAAGACTTGACTGTGTGACAAGCGTTGCGTGAGATGTTACAATATGTTTCTCTTCTAGGATTCACAATCATTACTGAGATATAGACGGTATAAACTTTATTTTATAGGTAAAGAAACTGTGGCTCTAGACACGTTAAATAAGTGGCTCAAGGTCACATATTTTGCTGTTACAATAAGCCACAGCCCTAAAAAAGGGTCAAAGAGAATACAGAAGAAAGCATTGTCTTATTCCTCCTCCCAGTTTTGAGCATTACTTGGGTCTTCCTACCCTTTCTAACTTTCTTTTTCCTTCCACAGGGTTTTAACCACTGCTACAGAGTTAGAAATAGCAGAAGAATGAAATCGTTTATAATCAAGTCAGAGAGAAGCTTCAAAACAGCAGAGGGTTTGTGTTTAGCTTTATAGAAGCAGAGAGAGTGCTCTCCACAGTCTTCGAGATTTAATGTGAAATATTCTTTCTGAACTATTTGTATTTCTTGTTCAACTAAAATTGTCAAATATCTTATCCAAAAATTATTTTTATTTCATAACATTTAATTGAGTCAAAACTAATTTGCCTATATAATAACCAAAACAAAAATAACAAATGTTGGAGAGGTTGTGGAGAAAAAGGAACTCTCATACACTGTTGGTGGAATATGGAAAACAGTATGGAGATTTCCCAAAAGACTAAAAATAGAAATACCATATGATTCAGCTATCCCACTACTGGGTATCTATGTAAAGAACTTGAAATCAGCAATTAAAAGAGACTCATGTGCCCCTATGTTCATTACAGCATTATTTACAATAGCCAAGTTATGGAAGCAACCTAAGTGCCCATTGACTGATGATTGGATAAAGTAGATACAGTATATATATATATATATATATATATATACAATGGAATACTATTCAGCCATAAAAAATGATAAAATCATCCCATTCACAACAACGTGGATGGACCTTGAGGGTTTTATAAGTGAAATAAGCCAGATAGAGAAAGACAAACTGTACAATTCCACTCCTATGTGGAAGATAAACAAACACATGGACAAAGAGAACACATTAGTGGTTCCCGGGGGATGGGGGAGTGGGGGGTGGGCACAAAGGGTGAAGAGGTGCACCTATAAGATGACTGACAAATAATAGCATACAACTGAAATTCCACAATGTTGTAAACTATGATAACCTCAATTAAAAAAAAAAAGAAAAAACAGAAAGAAAAAAACTAATTTGCCTAGTACCTTCCCAGTAATGAGAATAGCTGGGTACAAGGGGATTATGGGTAAATGATTTACTCACATGAAATTTAGCATGTTAAGTGTTTATTTTTCATTTTAATAATTTTAATGACTATAACTATATATACTCTGGCTATTGAAAATAATTGAATCATCTTCTTGATGCTTCAAATTTATGTATTCTAGAGCTGTTCCAATATGATAGCTACTAGTCACATGTGGCTATTTAAATTTAATTAAAATTAAGCTAAATTTAAAAACCAATTCCATAGACCTGCTAGCCACATCTCAAATGTTCGATAGCCACATGTAGCTGGTGGCTACTGTTTTGGACAGTAAGGAGACATTTTCATCATTGCATAAAATTATCTTGGACAATAATATTCTAGAAAGTACTTGTTTTTTAGACCTCCCTAAAAAAAAATCAGCTCCATTTTATTATTTGTTTCAGGTTGTTACTCTTTCTTTATTGAAAGAGAAAGTCACCTCCTCTGTTTCCTGAAAACATTGGTGTAAGATTTGTGTGATTCATTTCTTATATCTTTAATAGAATTTAACAGCAAAGCCATTGAAGCCTCTAGTTTTCTTTGTTAGGAAGTTTTTAATTAACAATTGAATTTCTTTTATTGATATTGATCTATTCAAGTTTCCTATTTCTTCTAGGTCAGTTCTCATAAATCCTGTCTTTCAATGAATCTGTCCATTTCATCCTGGTTGTCAAATTTATCCATCTTTTATATCTATAGGACCTGTAATGATGTATCTTTCTCATTCCTAATATTGGCAATTTGTTTCTTTTCTCATATTTTATTCATCAGTCTAGGTATAGGTTAATCAATTTTATTTTAGTTTTCACAAAAAAAATGAGCTGTTGGTTTATTTGATTTTCTTTACTATTTTTTTCCACTTTCTATTTCAGTGATTTCAATTTTTTTCTTTATAATTTCCCTTTTTTCTCCTTACTAGAGGTTTAATTTGCTCTTAATTGTCTAACTTTTCACAGTGAGAACTTAAATCACTGAGTTTTAGAAATTCTTGTCCAATTAAAAAGAAAAACTTTTTTTTTTTACTCACACACTTCTGACAGCAAACGTGTGAGGTTTTCCCTTATTTTAAGCAATTCTCCAACTTTCCAGACACCAAATGGGTGTCCTAAAATTCAATTACGACACCAACCACCCAGCACTAGCACAGACCCCACGGGTTAAGGACTCAGTCCCATAAGACTGCCGTCCCTCCCACTTCAGACACCAATCACAGTGCCAGGTTGTAACCTATACTTCTGACCAACTGCCTATAAATCAGGGGTTCCCACAACCCTCTCCTCAGGTTCAATAATTTGCTAGACTTGCTCAGAGAACTCAGGAAAGCTCTTCATTTGCTGTTACAGGTTTATTATAAAGGCTACAAGTCAGGAACAGGCAAATGGAAAAAGTGCTTAGGGTTGGCGATGGGGATGGGGCAGGTGCACAGTTTCCATGCACTCGCTGGGTGTGCCATCCTTCCAGCACCTGCCTGTGTTCATCAACCTGGAAGACCCCCAAATCCCATTGTTTAGGGTTTCTTATGGAGTCTTCATTAGGTAGACATGATTGATTAAGTCATTGGTTATTGATGATTAAGGTAATCTCCAGCCCCTCTACCCTCCCCAGAGTTCAGAGAGTGGGGCTGACAGTTCCAACCCTCTAGCCTCTGGTTGGTTCTTCTGGCAACAAGCCCCATCCTCAAGCTTCTTTGAGACCTTAGCCATCAGTCATCTTATTAGTATACAAAGAGACACTGTTATCACTCCAGAGATTCCAAGGGTCTTAGAAGCTCTCATGTTAGGAACTAAGGACTAAGACCAAATCTTTTAACAAAAATTGCTTCTAGTGCCCCCATCACTCAGGAAACGACAAGGGTTTCGGAAACTTTGTGTCAAGAGTGGGGGGAAGAGACCAAATATATATTTCTTATTATGTCACAATAATATAAGCATTTTTAAACTATCAATTTCGAAGCTCTGCTTTAAATCATGATATATTTATAACATTGATGCGGGGTCGGTGAGCCAAGGAGTCGAAAGAAAGATTTCTTAGACTCTTAAGATCTGGCAGTAGTGTTCTTTTATTTAGAGAATAGTGTAGCATGGGGACAGGACCCATGGGCAGTCAGAGCTTCTGCTGCTGCCTCTGCTGCCCCCGCTGGCATGGGGACAGGACCCATGGGCAGGCAGAGCTGGTGCGTGGGGACAAGACCCCCGGGCAGTCAGAGCTCCTGCTGCTGCCCCGAGTTGAGGGTTAGGGCTAAATTTAAGGCATAGGTATATGATTCATCTCTTTACAAGACAAAGGAAAGAACATGAAAAAAAGTTAAAATGGTATCAGTGCAGGTGGGGTCTGGTCATTGGGTGATCCCATGACTTTTAGACAAGAATCAAATCGGATTAAGTAAAGGTTAGAAAGGTTAGATGCCACCACCCTAAACCAGTTACATGAGATTGCCAGACAGCAACCAACTTAAGTTCTTGCCTTCCCCATTAAGAGCTTCTAGGGACAAGGTCATCTCTCTTCTTCTTCCTGGTACAGAGAGGGAGGCACCTTTTACAGATAGAGATTTACCTTACAAATGTAAATGTGTCCCAACAAGGGCAAGTTCCATTCCCCAGAGCCTCCTTCCCTGTCCCAGTTTATCGAAAGCAATCAGCCCAAAACAATCCTGATGCCAAAGAGACATATCCTGGGGTGGCCAATTTCAGGTCCCTACAAGGTCATCCCCCCTTCCTTCACAAACGCAAATGTCTCAAAAGGGCAAGCAAAATTCCAGTCCTTGGAGCCTGCTTCTCATCTGCAGTTTTAAAAGTAACCAGCCTAAAAATCCTCATCATAAACCGTTTTAAAATTAAGCAGCCTAAAAATCCTCATCAATTATCATTCAGTTAAAATATTTTCTCATTTCCTTTGTGTTTTTTTTTCACCTATAGCTTGTTAAAGGTGCGTGTTTAATTTTAAAATACTTGAGCTATTGTTTGTTCTCTTATTGTTATTAATTTTTAATTTATTTCCATTATGTCATACTCTGTATGATTTTAATATTTTAAAAATATAGCAAATTTGTTTTATGGCCTAGCAAATCATCTGTCCTGGAGAACACATTATGTGCATTTGAATAGAATATGTAAGCTACAGTTGTTAGGTATAGTGCTCTATAAATAGCATTTAAGTCAAATTCGTTGATATGGGTATCTGACCTTCAATTTCCCTTGCTGATTTTTTTGTGTAGTTGTAATATCAGTTGCTGAAAGAATGGTGTTAAAATCTCCAACGTGGTGGCACTATATATTTCCCTCTTTGACACTGATAAATTTTATATTTTCAGAGGTAAATGTATCACTGACTAGTTACCCCGAGGAACTCAAGGTGGGTTTGGATATTTTAACTGTTTTTCCAAATTGTTCTTTTTCCTTTTGTTATGTTAAGGAGATGCAATCACCAAACTCCCTAAACCAGACCAAGCCTCACCACAGAGCTACATCTATGACCTTTGCCTTATTTTTAATGCTAAGATGTCTCCAGGAGGAGTTTATGCCTTATTCCCTTAACCTGCAATGGATGTGGAAGCAGGGTTTCCAACTGAGCCTGCGCAAGCGAATACCCACCTCTCCCTTTTGAATATTCATTCCCCATCTGAAATAAATGTCCCTGCTTTCCTTTGTTCAAGGACACCATGACTCTGGAAATGATTCCCCGTGGTCCCCTATTTGCCGCAAATATACTTTACTTTGTGAGACAAGTACTTCTGGTGGAAAGTCTGATTTAACTTGCCAGGAGGGAACACACTTCGTTTTCGGTAACAAAGGGAGAAATGTATTTAGAAGCTCTGTTATTAGATGCATACATATTGTTATGTAATCTTGATGAATGGACTCATATCATTTGGAAATGTTTCTGTCTATGTCTGGCAATACTTTATTCTTGAAATTTAATTTATCTGTCATTCTAGCCTTTTTCTCTTTTCTGTTTCTATGATACATTTTCCGTCTATTTACTTTCAACCTATGTCTTTTTTTTTTTTTAAAGATTGGCCCTGAGCTAACATCTGTTGCCAATCTTCTTTGTTCTTCTTCTCCCCAAAGCCCCCCACTACATAGTTGTATATTCTAGTTGTAGGTCCTTCTGGTTCTGCTATGTGGGATGCCACCACAGCATGGCTTGACGAGCAGTACTATGTCCACGCCCAGAATCCAAACCAGCAAACCCCTGGGCCACCAAAGCAGGATGTGCAAATTTAACCACTCGGCCATGAGGCCAGCCCCATAACTATGTCTTTATAATCGAAATAAATGCATGTTTTGCAGACATCTCTTGTATTTAAACTATATGACTGCATAAACAGCATATAATTACATTTTGCCTCTCTTTTAATCCATTTGATAATCCTCTTATTTTAGTTAGAATATTTACCCCAATAATGTTTAATTTAATTATTTACATGATTGGGTTTGTATTTATTTGTTTCTTATTTGTCAATTATATTTTTTGTTGTTTATCTTACCTTTTGTGCATTTTTTGAATTATCTGAATTGTTTTTAGAATTCTATTTTAATTTTCATACACACACATAAACACACATATAAGAAACTTGAAGCATCAAGAAAATGATTAAATGATTTGCACTAGCCAAAGAATACATAGATACTGTCATTAAAATTGTTATATTGTATATATATCAATGGTTTTTTAGCCATGGGTGATTTTGGTCCCCAGGGGACATTTGACAATGTGTGTAGACATTTTTGGTTATCACAACTGGGGGAGCTGGGGAAGTACAACTAGGGGACAGAGGCCAGAGATGCCACTAAGTATCCTTTATTATGTTCCATTGTTTCTCTCTTCTGTTTCTGGGGTTCCAAGTCCATGTAAGTTAAACCACACAATATTATCTAACAAATCTCAGAAGTCCTATTCACTGTTATTTCAATCTGTTCTTCTCTCTGTTCTTTACATTGAATAATTACTATTAATCTATCTTTTTTTTTTTTTGAGGAAGATTAGCCCTGAGCTAACATCCATGCCCATCTTTCTCTAGTTTATATGTGGGATGCCTGCCACAGCATGGGTTGCCAAGCAGGCCGTGTCCACACCCAGGATCCGAACCGGCGAGCCCTGGGCTATCGAAGTGGAACATGCGAACTTAACCACTGCACCACTGGGCCAGCCCCCTATTAATCTATCTTAAAGTTCACTTACTTTTTCCTTTGTCAATTCTCATCAGATATTGGTCTATCAAGTAAATTTTTTCCAGATTTCGCATTTTTCAGCTCTAGAATTTTCATTATTTATATTTCTATTTTTGTGCAGAGTTTTCTATCTCTTTATTCACGATGCATATGTTCTATTTACTTTAAAGCAGATGGTTGTGAAAGCTGTTTTAAATGTTGTCTGTTACTTCCGACATCTGTGTCTTCTTGCTGTTTATATCAGTTAACATTCTTTTCTCCTGAGAATACACTCCATTGTCCAGATTATTTGTATGTCATGTAATTTTGGGTTGTACCCTGGACGCTATGAATGGTAAGATCCAGAGACTCTGGATTCTGTTATTTTTCTCCTATGAGTGTCGCTCCTTTTGTTTCAGCTTACAATTATCTTGCCTCAACTAAGAACTGCAAATTTTGAGTTTTGGATGACAGCTCTCATCCCAATTCAGCTATTTTACCTTTTGCTGAGATGTTTTGGATTTGATCCACATATGTGTGAATTGGGGTAAGCCAGACATGTAGAGAGACAGACTGTGGGAATCTTGCTTGTAGCTCTTTCCTTTCTGGGATTTCCTCTTATCTCTGCTGACTGAGATTTTCTCAGATTCCATTTTCTGGTTCTCTGTCTAGAATGACTGCAGATTCCTTCACCAGCACCCTCTTGCCCTGCATGCCACGTTTAAAGATTAAAACTCATGAAAACAGGCAATAACTCCATTCAATTCTCCTCCTTCAAGAAGACTCCTCTATTAGACTCTGCCTACTTGCATTTACTCTCTAGTGCTTTCAAGTAGCTGTGTTTTTGTGTTCTATCCAGGATTTATAGCTATTCTCTGGCAGAGGTAGCAGTCCGTAGGACCCTACCTAGTCATTAGGTAAAGCAAAATTTGCCTTTCCTTTTCCTTTGATGCTTGTTTTCTGTTTCAAGAGGCCCTGACCTCAAGAATTACTATTAGTTGGTCAAGGAAACTATTCCTTTCTTTTAGTCAGCAAATGAGATGTCCCTTTAGCGTTTTCAAAGAGTATTTGGTTCTTTTCAGTTATTTCCATACTTGTTTGTTTATAAACAAATAGTTTCCTAGATGGTTGAGGGTTCTGGATAGATCTTGCCGCAGATTAAGAAACAAGTTGTCAAGAGGATTTAGGGAGCTAAATGATTTTATGTTTTAGTAATGTGATTTTTAAAAAATAAATAATTAACAGTAACTTTAAGGAAGCATTTTTCCAAGGTAACATGGAAACAGTACTTGACTCAAGATCAAGAGATGTAGGCCCCAGGTCCAGCCCTACCATAGCTGCACCTCTGTTTCCTTGTCACTAAATGTCCATTTTAACTCTAAGACTGCAGTGAACTTTCAATCATATAGGAAAAGCCTCTAAGATCTCAGTCTAATTATTCCAATGTTAAGTAAGCAGTCACGCTTTCCCAGTTTAAAGCAATATTGCAACATGCTGAACATTAACATAATCAGTGCTCTATTCATTCTCTCTCAAAACTCAAATTCAATACTGTTTTCAAAGAGCCCTACAGCTTGTTCATGATGGTGCTGGTTATCCCACAAGTTTACAATTGTTATTGCTCAAATGTTTTGCTATTACTGGCAAAGTTATAAGAAGCCCTTTATGATCCTTTAGGGTATCTATTCCATCT
The DNA here is from genome assembly GCF_021613505.1 of Equus quagga. Taxonomy (NCBI): domain Eukaryota; kingdom Metazoa; phylum Chordata; class Mammalia; order Perissodactyla; family Equidae; genus Equus; species Equus quagga. Next base: position 43,295,045 of record NC_060281.1, read on the forward strand.
ATTCTATTCCAAATTCTATAATTTCCGTATTATCATGAATCCTATGGGCAATTATGCCTTTTGGCATTGTAAGGACTTCAGACTGAATCTACTGGAAGCCAACAAGCTGCATTAGAAAAGGAAAAATCTTTGAAAAGCCAAGACATCTGGCACTGTGGAGATTAGAGGGGCCTTGGAAATTGATCTCAATCCGTTGATTGATTGTGAATTGCTAGCTGGCCACACCCATCTCTAGGTCACTTAGGAGCATTTCAAGTAAGCACATTGGCATTAAAATATGAATGTGGGAGCACAGCTAGCAATTTCTGGAAGGAAGCCTCTGCTCCTGCTGTGGGATGCTCAGTCCTCTCAAACATCTCACAGTCATCTATCCTTTCCATGCTCCCTCACACACTCTGAGTATTCCCTATCCACTCTGGCAGTCACAAGGCTTCTGAGACATAAAGAGTTATTCTCTACTTAACAGTAGGCAAGCTATAGCATAGAAGGGCACTGTCTAATAGAAATATAATGTGAAACACATATAAATTTTAAATTTTCTAGAAGCCACATTTAAAAATGTAAAATAAGAGGAAATTAATTTTAACATTTTACTCCAATATATCCAAAATATTATCACCTAACATGTAATCAATATTAACATTAATAAAAGATATATTTTCCATTCTTCTTCTTGTGCTAAATCTTCAAAATCTAGAGTGTATTTTATCCTTATGATACCAATCAATTCACACTAGCCACATTTCAAGAACTCACTAGATATATGGAACTAGCGGCTACCATATTGGATAGCACACTGACACATTGTGCTTTTGCTATGTATTTATTTTTCGTTTTCATCTAATGCTGTCCAACTATAAACACAGATTCAAGGGAACCATATATACTCCTATGTTTCAGAGATTAAAAACAAGTACAAATGTGGTAGAATTTCAGACCTAGGATTCTTCTCTTCCTTTAATATGAGGAACACCACCAGGGCAATAGTTCCTTATGGTATAACTTTAACTGTGTCACGTCTTATTCTACTTGGAAACAGACTTTGTCTAATTCATGACAGAGTCCATAGACCATACTTGACTAAAGAGATACTCGGGTCACAGCTTCAAAAACATAGGATCCCTTTTTCTGGGCATTGATAGACTGTTAGAGGAAGGGAACTAGAGGAAACCTCAAGCAATTATCAAAGTACTATCCTCTCACTGTACAAAACTGGTCCCGAGAGGGGCTGGCCCCATGGCACAGCGGTTAAGTGTGCACATTCTACTTTGGTGGCCCGGGGTTCACTGGTTTGGATCGCGGGTGCGGACATGTTACCACTTGTTAAGCCATGCTGTGGCAGGCGTCCCATGTATAAAGTAAAGGAAGATGGGCACGGATGTTAGCTCAGGGCCAATCTTCCTCAGCAAAAAGAGGATTGGCGGCAGATGTTAGCTCAGGGCTAATCTTCCTCCAAAAAAAAAAAAAACAAACAAACTGGTCCTGAGAGAGAGAGATGAATGATCCACCTAAGCTCATACAGCTAGTTGGTGGCAGATCCAGGTTGTTAATCTGCATTGCTAGTTTTGTAACTTCCTGTTACAATGGGTTGAACGTGACCACACTCAAGCCTACTATATATGGATTTCTACGTGCAGCATTACACCGGTATTTCCCCATACTTTTCCTACATGAGTTCTTAGTAATACATATCTTCTGCATGAACAAGCACAAATGACTTCAAAAAAATTGCAGACTCGTTCTGGAGTCAAGGAATGAGGCCTAAGGTGTAGCAGGGTTGCAGAACACACACAACTTTGGAACCAAGGGGAGAAAAAATAATGAGCTCTGGTAAAAACTAGCTGTGTGACCTTGAGCAAATCTCTTAACCTCTCCATGACCCAATCTCCTTATCTGCAAAATGACTGGCAGTGGGAGGATTAGATTATTTCTAAGGTCTCTTCCAGTTCTAAGATACTTATTCTAATTCCTGCTAGACAAATGATTATACAATAATAACCTTTCTAAGTTAGTCTTCTACTTAAAAGGAAAAAGTATGCTGCCACTTGTTCTCTTTATGAATTCTTCAAAGGATTGGTCAAATAATACTGAATCTTTTATAAAGAAAAAAAATGAAATCTCATGCAATCTCTACCATAACAGTTTTTCTCTAAGAGCCTCCTATAAGAGTAAGCATCACACGAAGCAACAGCATGGTTAAAATTACACTTTTCTTGAGGACATTTCCTTTTACTTAAATAAAAGTGGGAAATGGATGACATAACAATGTTGCATGACCACAAGTTTTTTGACATTTTGAACTAAAAGCTAACTGTTTACATTGGAAATTTTGGTTTAAAACATGTTAATACTGCTCCCACTGCTTTCAATTCATTCAGTAGATACATAGAGAGCACCTTCTCTTGGCCAGGTAATGGTGAGCGAAATTGATCATACTTACCCCCACGGATTTTATAGTCCAATATATAAATCTAAAGGAAACTAATCTAATGCTCCTTTAAGGATTGAGTATATAATACAACTACGTCAACCTTTTACATTAAAAAGTGATCTTAAAAAAGGCAGCTCTGGGGGCAGCCTGGTGGCGTAGCAGTTAAGTTTGTGCACTTCACTTTGGCAACCAGGGTTCACCAGTTTAGAGCCCAGGCGCGGACCTATGCACTGCTCATCAAGCCATGCTGTGGCAGGCATCCCACATGTAAAACAGAGGAAGAGGGGGCATGGATGTTGGCTCAGAGCCAACAATCTTCCTCAGCAAAAAGAGGAGGATTAGAGGTGGAGGTGGATGTTAGCTCAGGGCTAATCTTCTTCATGGGAAAAAAAAGCAGCTCTCTAAAAATATAGACCTTAATCCATGTTTACTGTTTTACCCGTACGTGTGGTTAAGAAGGCAGAGGTGAGTACAATGGTTCTAAAGACAGTCGTGGCAATACAGTAGGGTCCTGGACACTAAAGTGGTTCCTAAGAACTCTGAAGGTTTCTGAGACATATATATTTCTATTGCACAGCATCCCATCAGTATTTCCTCTCGAGGATTTCATAGTTATCTATCCTTCCCATGCACCCCCAGAATGAAGCCCAGCCTCCTACTCCTTATTCCCAGCAATTAGCAACACGGAAAATTGATGGAAAGGATGCAGTTGTTCAAACCCCTTTTGCTGGGCTTCACTTGAACTACCTTTAAGTGATTAATATTTTGTTATAAGACTCTTTCTCTTTTTTTGTTCAAGGAAGATTAGCCCTGAGCTAACTACTGCCAATCCTCCTCTTTTTGCTGAGGAAGACTGGCCCTGAGCTAACATCTCTGCCCATCTTCCTCTAGTTTATACGTGGCACGCCTACCACAGCATGGCTTTTTGCCAAGCAGTGCCATGTCCGCACCCGGGATCCGAACCGGCGAACCCCGGGCCCCCCGAGAAGCAGAACGTGCAAACGTAACTGTTGCACCACCGGGCGGGTCCCGACTCTTTCTTTCTATATGTATATGTGTTGCCTGAAAAGCCCCAGAGCTTCCTTAATTCTTTAATTAAGAGCCCTTAGATTCTAGTAAAGATTAATGAATGCCAAACATCACTTCTGCTACTGCTGCGTTTCTGTTGAAACAAAGTGAAAGGCAAAATTCTACAGAATATTTTTCCAGAAAGGAAATGCAAAGAGATTCCCTTAATAAAATTCCAAATTCTGTTCTGCCTTGCATTCTGAAAATATAATAAATTAAATGTACCAGAGGTCATTCTTAGAAAAAAATATTGGCATTCCTCATTCTTACAACTAGAAACCTAAACCAAAAAGCCTTTGTGGCATGAACTTTGATTACTATGGTCCTGGAAAAAAACAAGAAGGTGTTCTGTAACAGAACAAGGAAATACATATAAATCCATAGCAGCTAAAGAAGGAAAAAATATAGCAAACGCAATGTTGTCCACCTCATATCTATTGAGCATCTTTTGTAAGACTGATGTCTACCTCTGAGAGCAAGAGAGGTAGGCAGGGTCTAATGTCAGAATATCAAACACATTTGAAAGGAAAACAGGGGGGAAAAGATCACTTCTATAAGGCACTAGTCAAATGCCAATTTTTATATACTGGCTTCTTTCAAAATATTCAATCCCACCTAATAATTGGCAGGAAACACAAAAAGACTCTCACTCCCATGCTGGTGCATTCACTCTTCCCGGGGTACATGGCCATTTGTGGCCACTAGCAGCAGCCAGAGAAAAATCCCAGAGACAGACACATTCAATTCACCCCCACCCCTCCTGCGTCTACACCTCTCTGTTATTAATACATTTTACTCTTGTGGGTTAGGAAAAGGTCCATAAAAGCATCAAAGTAACATTTTTCTGGGTGGATAGAGAATGAAAGGATTTTTTTTTATTAAAGAAAAATATAAAGACAAGCCAAAATATCAAATTCAATTGATGTTTCCTGAACACTTTTCATTTAATAAGCTTCTCAATGGTCTGTGAGAACTAACAATATGTCTCCCTCTGGAATAAGATACATGCTTTATGAAATTGCCACAAAAGAAGAATGATCATCCTTTGGTACAAAATGCTTGCCTTATAATAATTCCTATTTTTGCTTCTTTAAAAAATTTCGTTTCTCATCTTCACTGTGTCTAAATAAAAATGTCTAATTAGTTGGTTCCGATCTCAGAAGAAAGTAAAACAATGCATGTATTTTCTCATTTGCTAATTCCATAACTGTGTGGATAGGACCCTTCATTTTTAGGTGATGTTCTATTGAGAGAGATTAACTCATGAATTTCACCACTCATGTCTACTTACTACTACCAGTAGAGCAAAATTCCAAGTGACTTATTGAACATGAATTATTAGAATATACAGAATGGAGAAGCCCCTGACAGTCATTTGTTTCCCAAATATTTATTGAGCACTTAGCACGCACCCATCATTCTACCAGTTGCTGGGAGTATCCCTTAAAGAAAGACACCGTTCTCCCGTCTTCTACTCACAGCCCAACAGGAATGATCCAAGAGGTGGAAAGGGAGAATAACAGTTTAATGAGTGTTTTGCTTGAGGACCTCAGGAGTGCTCACACAAGAGGACAAGAGAATAACCTAGCTCATGCTTAGGGGCCAGAAAAGGCTTCAAGGGGAACATGATTATGGAAGAGAAGCCTGGAAGGGACAGAGAAGTTAGCCAGGCAGTGATAAACAACAAATGCTCTTTAAAAAAAATCATTTGACACAAAATCAGCTTAAGACTAAGGAACGTTTGTGGACATGTGTTGCTCCTAAGCCATTTAATCAGGATTAATTTTCCGTAGGAGATAAGCCTTGAGCATAATTTTCCGAAAAGGAAATTGTAGCTTTGGGGTAGACTAGCAGTTTTCTGTGTTCCATCAGTCTTTGGCCTTAACTTTAAACAAACAAAAAACACACTGTGCCTCTAGGACATTCCTAGAAGAAAATATGCTAAAACACACCCAGTCGATTAAAAAAAAAAAAAGGAGATGAAACAGCAAGCACACAATTCCTTGAAATACTTTGGATACCTCTAGACCTGTTCTCGGCTTCTCTGTCTGCTTTGGAGGACTTCTGATACCTGATTCCTCAAAATAAATAAAGAGGTGACTCCTCACATTAAGGAGAGTTACCCATAATGATGCCACCAAGATCTCAAAGCCTAATGCCAGATCACACACTTCTTTGTCTGCAGAGTAACTCCCAATTATAAAAGCAAGAGCAGTAGTAAAAGCCGCAGCAGCAGCAGTCAAATTTTATTGAACACTTACAAAGTGCTAGGAGGGTTTTCTGATCATGATCTCATTTCACCCTCACAAAACTCCTGGGAGGTAGGCACCATCATTATCTTTATTTTATGAAAGAGGATGTTCAAGCCTAGGGAATTTAATGAAAGGGCCTTAGGTCACCCAGCTGGTAGGTGCCCGGGGTAAGATTTAAACACAGTCTTGCCTAACACCCAGGCTCCAGCTTTTACATCACTCACGACACGCACTTGCTCTCTGCTTCCAACACCAGTGACCAACGTCAACATGGATGCTACATAACAGACGAGAAAGAAAAGAAAGAGGTTGCACTGGGACAAGAGAAAAGATGAAAAGGGACAGTGCGGAACTTCTAATACTGCAGGTTAATTACTATCTAATGAAGAAGGGACTGGGGAGACGGGAAAAAGAAAAGATCTGACTGAGGTGGTTGAAATAACATAGTATTTTAAATTCATTCAAAGAATCTGCAAACAATAGCATGATCTAGTGGCAATGCTTCTAGATGTACTGTCTTGCACATTTTGAATGCTGTGCCAGCTCTCCAAACAGAGGTGAGCTTCCTCTTTATAACTAGCGTTAGAAGGATTATTTTGAAAAGTAAATTTTTCCATTCTTTCTTGTACTGAACAATATAATAGCATTATATTTTAAGACGGAGTAACAATCCCTGTTTTCATCTTTGAATTTTAAAATCAGCTGTTCCATCTGTGTCATCACTAAGGGTGTAAAATGTAGTTGATTAGCAATGAGTTTTCATCTCAAATAATATTTGCCCCTTTGTCTTAATTCGTATTGAATTGTTTAAAAATCCTCCTCTTTTTTTAATACATTGACCTTCCATAGTATACATGTCCTGGGTAATCATACCCTCAAAATCATTACATCAGGGTCAGCAAACTACAGACCACAGGCCAAATCCAGCCCGTTGCTTATTTTTACTTCTGTTGAATTTTTTTTTTTTCCTGAGGAAGATTTGCCCTGAACTAACCTCTGCTGCCAGTCTTCCTCTTTTTGTATGTGAGCTGCCACCACAGCACGGTTACTGACAGATGAGTGGTGTAGGTACCCCGCTCCCCCAAAGAACTGAACCTGGGCCACCAAAGCAGAACACGCCAAACTTAACCACTAGGCCACCGGGGCTGGCCCGTCTGTTTTTATAAATAAAGTTTTATTGGAACACAAGCACAGTCATTCATTTACATATTCTCTATGACTGCTTTCTCACTACACCAACTGAGCTGAGTGGTTGCGACAGAGGCCCTATGGCCCACAAAGGCTGAAATATTTACAGTCTGGCCCTTTATTAAAAAGTTTGCCTGCCCTATACCACTGACAAGTCTGCAGCTGGAAGACTTCTTTATCTTTCTGTAGAATTTGTCTTCTGGATACTCATTAATTCACTAATTTATTCATTCATTAATCAACTAATGTTTGTGAAGCAACATCTATGCACCTGGCACATAGACACAGAAAAGGTTAGAGACTCTTGGAGAAACAGAAGCCTGGAAGGCACGACCCTGAGGGAGTCAGACAAGTCTAAATTCACATTGTTACAGAGGTGATCAGAAGAGTGAAAAGCAAGGATACGGTTTGTTCAGTCCTTGCTTGGGAAACTCACAGGCACCTACTCAAGCATCATGCTTGAAGGAGTGGAAGGAGATTAAAGGAAAGGAAGAGGAAACAAAACAAAAACCTTTAGTGACGCATACAGTTCCAGGTAGTGTATGGCTTGGGCACTTAAAAGTATTTAAAGACTTAAAATACATTTAATTATATGAAAGACCATTAATTGTTTAAATAGTGATGTTGAAAATCTCTGTGTTACAATATGCTTTCATGACTTCACAAAAGACACATTCTGGCTTCTTGTTAAATCTTCAATGTTATAAAAGTGTTGAGACGGTTTGGAAGAGATGTAGCTTACTTGTGAGATCGAGAGAGTGAACCTTCTCCAAGCATCTAACGTTATTATCTCCAGCTCTGCACCCAAGTTATAAGGATTACATAACATTAGGTATTAGAACACAGAAAGGGAAACTATTTAACCTAAGATCTAACTAACTGTGCCCCACAACAACCAACTGCTATTTCCCCTTTTGGGGGAACATCCCCCAAACTCATTGGTCCATGTTGAACCTTATAACGGAGAAACTAGCCTCATGTCTGAGCAGAAAATACTTACCTAATGAATAAATGATTGATGCAATGACTGAATGTGATTACTCCTTTGGCTTTCTGATCAATGGCAGTGGATGAAATTAATACCATGGACATACATTGTCAAAGTGAATATCTAGAAGTCAAGTTTAACTATGACTAAGGCACCATAGATGACTTGTTTTGTTTTGTTTTGTTTTTGAGGAAGATTAGCCCTGAGCTAATATCTGCCGCCAATCGTCCTCTTTTTGCTGAGGAAGATTGGCCCTGAGCTAACATCTGAGCCCATCTTCCTCTATTTTATATGTGACGTGCCTCCCACAGCTTGATGAGCCGTGTGTAGGTCCATGCCCAGAATCTGAACCGGTGAACCCCAGGCCGCCAAAGCAGAGTGCACAAACTTAACCGCTATACCACCTGGCCGGGCCCAATGACATTTTAAAACATGCTTGTTTTGTTTTTGTTTTTGACCCACCTACCATTTACCTCTCCAGTAAAGGATGAAAACCAAAACAATGAAAAATTCTCACCAACGTAAACAACCAAATAAGACTTATATTGAACAATCTGAGTGTGACCAATTTATTATTAATCATTCGATAAACATTTGATTTGACTGGGCACCTGGACAAGGCTGTATTTTACATACAAAGTAGGCATTTGTCCTTTAACAAATGGTAATGAACTTATGCTAACATTTTCCCCTACGTGATTTTAAAGTGACATTTATTTCTATAACTTTGAACTTCAATATTTAAAAGATGGCCCATTGACTTAAGCAAAGTAAGTGGCATAGAAGAGTTAAATGTTCATTTGCTAAAATAATAAATGAAATTGCTTTATTTTGGAAGGAGCAGCACACCAAGGTAATCTTTTATTCAAAAAGTATAAATTGACATTTTATTCAGTTAAGAAAGATTGTTAATGTGGTTGGAAACCTTTACAATAAGTGTTATTTTGGGGATTCTCAAAGCCAGTAAGGGTATGAAATATCAATTACACCATCAGAAAATACACTCTATTTTAGCTTGATAAGCTATATTTATATGCGGAAACATAAACACTGATGGGTCAAGAAAAGAAAAAGATTGATGGATTTCTTGACTTTACGATCACCAGAGCATTTTTTTTGTTTTGACTATGGTCCCTGGTGTAAGTGGAAATCATTGTTTGAAAACATGTATTTCTAAATAGTTCTGAATATTTTAAAAAACCTAAATAGAAAGAAAAATCCACATCTAAATTTTCTCTTGTCCTTTGTCATGTGGCCAAGAAATCCAATGTTACAAGTTTACAAGAATCTATATTATTTCTTTCCCTTATATAGCCAAGCTTCTTGTTTGCTTGTAATATTATAGCATGTTCTTCAAAAAATTCATTTCATATCAAAAAGGCAGGATAATGATTACCTTCAAAAAGGTAACAGAGGGACACTGAGGTTTAAGCATAGATAACATGTCATTAAAAAAAGAAAAATCAAAGTATCCTTGACTACACATTGCTTTTATTTTTCTCCTGATGGGATTTTCAGATTACCTTAAAAGGCCCATTAAAAATCCACCTCTAGAAAAACAAATCTATTAAAATTCACACACAGACACTTGGAGAATACAAGAGTAGAAAAAAAATGGGTCATCTTATAAAATTGATCATGTGAGCTCTCTACATGCAGTGCATATGTCAGCAATGAGAAAAAACAACCTCCAGATAAATTCTGCAGATATTCTTCTGGAGCAAAACCTATGTCTTTGTAAATTGTGAAGCCAAGAGGGTAGGGTGGGAGCAGTTCAGTTTCATCCATGAGTATAAACATCAGGCTGGGCTTTTGAAAAATGAGCCAAACCCAAAATAGCCCAGAAAAAAAATATTTTGTAATAAAAAAAGGGTATATATATTTTTCCCGTCTAAATCTGGAATCCTCACCATCTTATTTTAAACAAGCCAGAGATTGCAAGCTTCAATCTGTTTGGATAGAAAAGAATTTATATAAATGTTTTGTTCAAGCCCAAAAGGGAAAGAGAGTTTAAATATACACTGCATGAAAGATGCATGCCCAACTTCAAAACAGCTTAGCGCACAGAAGAGGAAAAATAATCTAATCTTCTGTTCATCATTCCCAGCAGTCTTTAAGCTTAAATATCTTGCAATTTGCAACATCGTTTCAGTGACCCCAACAGTAAGAGATTAACCAAAATTTCATAACTGTCCTGCTCGCCTCCCCTCCTGCCTCTTAAGAGGGGGGAAATAAGAAGGTCAAAGAACAAATGGAAACAAAATCTGTATTTTGCACCCTTTCTCTGCACTTGAGAAAGAAAAACGAGGCAGATAAATCTGTATAATACTAAACCAAATCTCTTTAATTCCAGTCAGCTTTTATCATTCAGTCACTGAGTCTGTGTGTGGAAAAATTCATGCTAAGTCCTCCTAGCAACAGCCTCAGCCTATCAGGAGACTTGATGTACCAGGCAGCTGCCAGCCAGAGAGAATAACTCTAAGTAGGTCAGGCCTGTATTTCTAAAAATGCTACGGTCTACTAACCCCACTGTCCCGTCTGTCTGCCCTGCCCCATAATAACCTCAATTGCTTGGTGACACAATGACATACTACCCTGTTAGAGAGCAATCACATCATGCTACATTATTCTGCTGTGAGCATGACTGCTGGGTGAAGGACCCTCGGAGGGGCAGCATTAATCAGGCAGCCATTCATGTCCACCAGCACTTCACCCTAGAAATGGGGACTGCATTAATGACCAGCTGTTTGAACTAACACAAACAAAATAATGTCTTCCACCCTGTTGGGTGCACAGAATACGCTATTCTGATCTGGCAGGTTCCGCTTCTTGACTAAATCGAAGATGTAAATTAAATGGGCTCAGACAATGTCAGCTTTGGCAACCTCAAAGTAAGTATCTTTAAATTATATTACATGTGATTCAAAAAGCTATTGATTTAATATACACAGCTTTCCCTGCCTACGATTTTCCCTAATCCACATTAAAAAGGGAAATGCATACATGGGTAACGCAATACATATGCGCGTATTACCCAGGAAGCCAAAAGCACGGAGCTGAACTAAAATTGACTTTTCTTCGGGCAGAGAAACAAAGCAGGTCAGGAGTAATTGTGCAGCGTGAACACAAATACAAACACAAAATGAATGCTGTGGAGGAGCATTGCAAACAAATAAGAGTAAACATCCTCAGCCTACCAACCAATCAGCTGGCTGTAGGCGCACCAGAATCTCCAAGCACAAGACAAGGGAGGGAAGTGAACGTGGCCTTCGCATCTCAACCACTGTGGTGCCTTGACTTCCCATGGGGTTATTGACAACCTTCTGTTTGGCTTTAAGACAACCAAGGCTCCTCCAAGGTTTAAACTAAGGGCTAGCAACAAAAATCAGAACCCCATAGTCGTTTTTGAATTCTAAAATCGGAATTTTAGAATTCAATTGACCATATCTATTTGAATGTCACTTTTGACTCCTCCCCATTTTAATGCACAAAAGCAAGCAAGCAAAAATTATGTGTGGATGTAGAGAGAGGAGATTGGCAATGCTGTCTTGGGCTATTTGGGAAAATTATGGATGGGGTTTGCCCTGATATTTTCTTGCACGATTAATCTGCAACTGTACGTGTTCACAGTTTCATTTAATGAACATATCCCCCCTGACAAATTGATAATTCAACCTTCATTTATGCAGAATTCAGCGTCTTCTACGTGTAATCCATCGGTATTTGATTTACAAATATAGAACATTCCCTAATCCATTTGCCCTTGTTTGAACTGGGTTTGATAACTTAGTTATGACTATCTTCTTCACTTTGTGGCACACATCACATAGTTATTCTTGGAAGGATACCGTCACTGACGCAACCATGAACCGCTAATTACAAGCTGCTGACATTCTGCTTGTCTATGCAGCTTTGAAGTTCTAAGTCTTTTTCTATGTGCTTGCTCAGTTTCATTCTCTTTCCCTCACCCCCCACCCCCATGATTCCCTCTTCCCTTCTCTTTAAGCCTTTCTGGATTCGCTCTAGGACTATCTGGAGAAAGCAGGAAGAGTGATCAGACTCTCCCACTTGCTTTCTTTATTGCCTCCCTACGCCTCATGCACACAGATCTACAGTTTGGAAGTACAGTAACAAGATCCCCACCCAGCCCCACCCGCAGGAATGCGTCAACAGCTGGCCAAACATAATCCAACACACAGAGCAGCCTTTGTAGAAATAGTAACAAACAGTGGGAAGGCCAGACGGGCGTCCCAGAAGAGCTCCCCATGACAACTGGGAAAGCTCCTCATCCCCAGGTTTGAGATGACTCTCCCAAGCTGGGGTTGGAACACCACAGCTCACTCATTTGAATCCAAAATGTGCCTCAAGTGCCTCCCCAACCCTCACCAGAGGCTAGTCTGAGGGCACTCGCCTCTCCAGACAGCAAGTTAGACACACACTTTCTCTACACGCGTCGACTGTGGCCAGACTCTGCCACATGGCCCCTTTCGAAACGTAACACCGCCAACTCCCAAATCGCCTGAGCAGCATCGACACCTGAACCTAACCATCTAGCTGTGAGCTGGTAGGCCCACCTCTCTTCCTTAGAAAAGGATTCCTTTTTTAAATTATAGGCTGATCCTGGAATTCTAAAACATGTAAATATAACACTGCCTTCATCTCCATTGAGCATTTAGCATCTGAAGCCTGTGGTAGCCAGCTGGTCTCAAAGTCATCTGGGATACATTTATTTTGATTAAATTGATCAGATTTCTATTTACAGGATGGAATTTTTCACCGTACTGAATACAGCTGTGTTTACAGGGATTTGTAGAAGAAGAAGAAAACAAAACCCCACAATCGGTCCTAGCAAAGCACAGAGCGCTCAGAACTTCAAGGAGTTAAAGCTGAGTGGGCTTGCTTTCACATTAACAAGAAAATTCTGCATGCAGCTGCTTTGGCCATGCTCTCTAGCTAGTCAGGAAATGGGTGTTGAGCTGAAGCTGAAAATACAAGATGCAATCAAGCCCCATCCAGCGAAGTGACAGACTTCCTGTGTAAAATGGTCGAAAATCTCTTCTTTTCATGTCTCTACATGCATGCACATGCATTTAAATCCATGCTGCCAGGCTGCTATTTTCTCTGGGGACACTGGTACAGTCACCGAGCCCATCAGTTTCTTCCTTGACAGCACCGGGGACATCCAGACTACAATTTACAGTTCCTCCATCCATGTACTAGGTTATAAATTATGCCATCCTCCCTAGAATGAGAATGCAGAGCGAGCGGCAAACGGTATCCGGCACGTCCTCTTTCTTTCCATGCGCTCCCTCACTCTGCCTTTCTCCAACTCTGCCTCCTCAGGTAGATACGTCAGATACCTGGTTAATCCATCTTCAGCTCCACTCTCAGGTGAAATGCCACCACATCTCGGCATGGGTTTTCCCCCCAGACTATTCCCTGGGGCAGCCCGAGCTGGGTGCACATGGCACGGGCTGCTGTTGCCCTTGCCCGGCGGAGGATCCGTGGGCATTGGATGGATGGTATTCCTAAATTCCCTTTCCCCGGTCCTTGGCGTCCTTTCTATCCGTCCCACCCCGGGTCCTCTGCAGCTTCACCCCGTCCTCCAGGTCCCCTCATCCAGCGGCGAGGGGGCCCTGGCCAGAGCTCCATGAGCAGGTCCTCCTTCCGCACTGCGCAGCCCAATGACTCCGGGTTCGGATGCACCATGGCGAAGCCGAGGCGGGGAGACAGCAGCAGCAGCAGCTCAGGTAACCAGGGGGAAGCTTGGCGTGCCCACAGCGATACAGCCCTGGAACTGCGAGGCAAGACGGTCTGGCTTCAGAATTAAAAAAAAAAAAAAAAAAAAGAAAGAAAGAAACACAAAACAGCGCAGCTCGGCGCCTGCGGGGGTGGAAAAAACAGACACAAACCATAAAAAAAAGCAAGAGTTAAAATCAAATTTCAGGAAAAAAAATACATAGATCAGAGTACTTGATGCGACTTTTATTTCTGACGTTTCTCGGTTTATTGGCCTCCCCGCCCCCTCCAAAATCTCTTCTGTCCCCAAACGCTACTGTCCATGAGTGCCGAGTCACAAAGGCTGTTGCTCCAAAGGGCTGCAGACCCAGCGTCACATGAGAAACCACATGACAACTGGAGTCGGCTGCTGATGTGGTCAACTATTTCGCTGAGGCAGGGGGGAGCAGGAGGGAGACAAATCTCAAGTGAGACATGCCCCTCTGACGCTGCCAGGAAGAAATTTCCTTAAAAGAACAATGAAAAGAATGTCTCTCGGAAGAAATGCGTGTGAATGCATATATACTTTTATATACGCACACTGGCATCAACTAAAGAGACCACGGATACTTGAAGACATTTGGAGGATGCTGTACCACCGACATTAGCTGGATGGCAGCAATATTATTTCTAGTTTGTATTAGTCAAAGCTGATTCCACTTAAGTGGATTCCTGAAAAGCACACACCATGTCTGCAGAGCATGATCGGGCTTGGGAAACCAATTCTATTACCTCTCCCTGCAATCTGTATCCGAACCTGCATTCTGAATAATTTATTTTTAGACTAATAAGATGCTTGCCAAGACCGCTCCCTTTCTTCCGCGAGTGGCGCAGGCAATATTCACCCAAGTGGGAAAAGCTTGTTTCTTCGTAGGGAAAAAGGACGAGACGGGTTTCATTATTTTCAAAAGATGCAATTTCTTATTTAAAGGCATACAAACACATAACAATAAAGTTCTCTTACAAGTCATCGTTAAAAACAAGCGAAAGGTTTCTGCTTCGTTGAATTGACATGCCTCTTATTTGCAGTTTGGCATCTCACGCTGGCAAATGGTAGTGCTATTTTTCTAACGCTGTACGTGGCTGCAGCTAGAGCCCTTAAGCCACACAGATATTGCTACTTCTCAGCGGGGCGAGAGCAAACAATTGCTTTCTGGAGCACCTCTCTGCTCTGCCAACTATGTTTTACTATTTACATTAAGGCATGTAGGAGAGAGATGGCCTCAGGGTCTTGTAGATTCCGTCACTCATCCTGGAATTAAATAAACTGCCTATTTGGGACATCTAGCCCATGATGTGAGGTAAGCCTTTTCAGAAAAATTGATCATGCCAGCTAACTAAAACCAGAGAATTGTTAAACAGGGGGTGAGAATTGTCTATACTTGCCTTATTGGACTGCGTAGATATCAAGGTAAGTGGCAATTCATTCATTCAAGATGCACTTATCAGCTTCCCATTGTGTGAGTATGTCCAGGACTGTTCTAGACACTGGGGAACCAGCGGTGGTGAGCAAGACGGGCATGGTTTCTGCCATAATGGAGCTCATTGTCTAGTAACTGCACATGTGTATGTTCCTTTGAAGCCAACCTTGTCCCAATTTGGATACTCCAAAATTATCCAAGGAAGAAACCCAGCTGTCACTTTTTCAGCCTCCTCGCCATCATCCTCATAGAGAATTCCCAAGTCCTGTGGATTCTTTCCTTACAAATTAATGTGGAACTTAAGATTTCCTCTCCATTCCCCATTTCTAGAGTCTAAGCTCAGGCACTCATGCTCTCACATTCAACAATCTTCTCTCCAGTCTCCCTCTTTTTGTTCCAGTCCATTTGGCAGCCTACCACCAAACTAATCCTACTAAATGCTACATTCATGATGTCCAGAGTCCCTGTCCAGATGGTCTGAACAACGCTCTGGCCAAAACTGAGGATGGCTCCTTATTTCTTCACCTTCATATGCTACCAGTAAAGACACCCGATTAGTATCTGATTGTACATTATCTATTTAAATGTCTATTCCTGATCCTCTGAATACATCATCCATTGAATCAGAAAAAAAAAATAATTCGGGCTTACTCTTGTTCATAATCAGGCATAAAGCACTGAAGGGAAACAAAGACAAATGAGGCATTGTCCCTGCCCTCAGAGAGTGTATAATCTACGGGAGCTTTGCTACTTTTCCTATTGGCACTAACCATTTACTATCTTGAATTGCTAGCTAGCCAAGTTTTATTTCCCACAGGAATAATAAATAGCTCTAAATCTGCCTGCTCAGTGAGTGTTGGATAAGTAGAGCCATAGAAGGGCTGCGAGGGGAAAGATTACTTCTACCTAAATATTGGGAAAGCTCCCCAAAGAACCATGGGATTGGCAGTGAGCTACAAAGTATCTGGCCAGGAGGGGATGGGGTTTGGGTCATAATAATAGCAAAACACTAGCACTTATTCTGTGCCACGGTCTCTTCTAAGCCTTTTACATATGCGAAGCCACTTCATCTTAATAATCCTAGGAGGGAAGTATTGCTTTAATAAGCTCTTTTCAATGATGCAGAAGAGAAGCACAAAGGAGAGGTTAAATAACTTGCCCAAGCCCACACAGCAAGTCAGTAGTAAAGCACTTTGGCCCGTGAGCACATCTTCTTAACCACCATGCTGTACTGCCTTGGAGATGGAAAACCAGTGGGAGGGAAACCAGAGAGGTGAGACTACATAACTATGTCTGAAGGTACAGGAAGGGAACAATTTGGTTCAAGTAGGGTATTCGTTTTATAGAAGGTGGACTAGATCGATGAGAGCAGCATTCTAAGGCAAAGGCATCTGCCCTCATAATAAGCCATGGGAACAACCAAGTTGTGGGAGAGTGAGTGTGGTAGCCATGGCTCAGATTGACAGGGGGAGAAGGGAGATTGGATATACGGAAAGTAGTACAGAGGCTCCTGCAATAGCCTGACTAAAAGGGGATGGTGCCTGAACTGTGGTAGTAGCAGAAGAAAAATCGAGATGGATTCTGGAGGGTCTATGAAGAAAGAAACGACATTACTGAGGTATTCCTGGGGGGTGGGGAGAATGAGGATAGCAAAGTTGATTGCACATTTTCTTTAAGCCTGGATAAAGAAAGAAAGCCATTCCTCGAGCTTAGGAATCATGTCATTAATCTCTGTTTCTCCAGTAGCTAGCAGAACACTTGATATATTTTTTTTAAAATGATGAATGAGTAAATGAAAGTAATGGAGGTAGAAATGGGACAATTAAAAGCAATGCTACATATAACGAAAAACTCTATAGAGAATTTAGTATTTCATAGGGGGAAGGGTCCATCATGAAATTATATGCATAGAAATAGAATTCATTTCCTCTTTCCACCTTTGGCCCAGACTTTCGATGCTATCTGCTTTCTCCCAGCACACACCACAGATGCTACTCTTCAAGCCTATTTAGATCAGGTGATGCTTGCTCCACTCAGCTCCAGCCACCTCAATCTTTGCCCACCACTTGCAGACACATTTCATCCAGGTCTGGCCCCCGAGCTGAATGCCACACTCACCAAGGCAATGAAATAAGTATGCTAACATACTTCACCATTCTTTTATTTTTTTATATATAGCAAAGAGAGAAACCACGGAAGTTTATCAGTCTTCTCACACAATTTTAGCTAACCAGAATCCTAAATTAATGAGCATACCTCATTTCTCAGGCAGTTAATGAAGGTTAATATGACATACTGCCTCTGGGTCTGGAAGTAAAAAGGGGTGTTATTGCCTCATATTATAGCTGGAAAAAAAAAGTGTTAATAATCTTTCTCATCAGCAGTAAAGAATTGGGCTTTTAATACCCAGATATATTTTAGTAAAAGGCTAGTATATCATCTCTAAGTGGAGTTCCAGAGCAATGTTAGATAACTGGGGCATTTCAAGAGCCTGCTTACATTAGAGACCAAAAAAAAAGAGAAAGAAAAAATATACTGCCAAAGGCAAATTCATTCCTGCATTCTTGATGGGAAAAAAAATGTGGAATTATTTTGGGAATATTTCCACTTACATCACTTTAGATCAATTCTAATAATTAACCTTTAAATATTAAGAAGAAAACTGCAATATCACAAATAAGTGATTGAGTACATGGGTAAATACGTGAGCAAAATCACTATTTAATTCAGTGACATACAAGTGTGTTATGCAGATGTGCTATTGTAAGATGGTGTGTATTAAGCATTATGGGAGGGGGATGAAATGAACGAGGCACTGTCTAGGCCCTTAAAGAGCTTACAATACCGTTACCCAGGAAGACACTTCCCTTCCTTTGACAAAGGGAACCTATTGCTTGTGATGACAGTAAAGAATAGCAGAGGTTAGTAAAAAATGGATATGCCTTCTTGTAAGGAAGCCAACCCATAAAAGGCCACTTTGAGGTCTTACCATAAAAGAAATAGCTTGGATGACATGAATATTCAATGAGTTGACTCTAAAGTCCCTTACGTGAATAAGAAGGCTATACTTTATCTTGGCAATCCTGGGAAATATTAAGGACAGTGATGACCGTGTAGAGAAAGGAAGGGTCTATAAGCTTATTTCGTAGGTTGCTAGAGGACTTCAAAACACATGCCATGTTTTCCAGCTTCCCCAAAATGGATGCTGAATTAAGATTAGCTCTTCACAAAGCAGACTGACAAAGTAACTAATTGCTGCCTGCTGGCAGAGCACTGATTTCCCTTCTTTCTGTTACCCAGTATTATTGCTCTGGTCCATTTTTCAGGGGCCAAATGGCAATTTTAAGGTGGAAGGACTGTGTTTGTTCACCTGTGAGTGGTTTGACCTTACACTTTGCCGAGCACTGTCAGGAAGTCAGTTTTTCCATGCTCTTTACAGTAAACAAAGACAGTGTGGCTGGGCTCCAAATGTTACAGAAGGTCAGGGACCAAACTGCCTCAAAGACAAAGACCGCTTCCAGAAATTGAAACACAAAATAGACGCGAGCACCATCAACATTCCAAACGGTGCTCCTGTCCAGTCTGAGTGTTTGGTTCAAACAATGTGACACATACCCAGCATCGCTGCATAATAGAAATAGAATCATCAAACCCCAGGTGCTGGAAAGCGCCTTAAAGGTCATCTGGTCCAACCGCAAATCTGAATTGTGAATGCTGCCCTTTAAAATATCTCCTCCATGCAACCATCGGGGTTCAGAGGGAACCCCTCCAATGGCTGAAAACACAGCGCCCTGGGAGGGAGACAGTCCATTCCATCATATGAATGCAATAGCCCGATTATTTAAAAGCTCTGAGCCAACAGGTCCGATTCTATGATTGTGAGAGGCCCACTGTGGCTTGTTCATCAGCCCTCAATTTAGCAGTTTGGGAGCTCAAGTCTAGTACGTTTTCCACATGATAGTCCTTCAAATATTCAAGGGAATCTGTCCTCACCTACTCAGATATTTCTTCTCTGAACAAAGTATTTGCAGTTTCTTTAGTCACTACTCTCTGATGTCTACTCTATTCAACATCCCATTTCCCAGCCTATGATACATCCCAGGTGAGCGGGAGCTCTTTGAATGACATGTCACACAAAACAGAACACGAGGTCCCACAGTGTGGCCATACAGAGTCCACGGTACTCTCACCTCCCTCATTCTGAGACCAGACCTCAGTTGGTGCCAATAACCTGCCTTTGCTTTCCTGGGGGGCACATCACATTGGCGACACCTTGGGCTCACCTGTGCCTTTGTTCATATGCGTTCCACCTGAATCGCATCGCTGCCATCATCGGATAGTGACTTCACGCAATTATTTGACCATTGTTGTTCTGTTGTTGTTTTTGGCTGCCTTGTATGATCAGATTATATGGTATTCAAAGTGTAAATAAAAAGGAAAATCCACCATCCTTGAAGGAATCATGAATGTATTTGCAAATACACTTGTCTCTTCCATGGGAAGATGGAACACTCAGGATAGGAGTTGCTAGAAGGCAATGAGGAAACCTGTTTTTCCTATATCATAGCAGCACTGCATTGAATGAAATACCTCTGATTAGGTAAAATAGCCTGGCCTAGTAGGAAGAATACTGGATTGGAAATCAAGAGCTCTGGGTCTGGTACCCATTTTGCCAAGAACTTTTTTTGCTGAGGAAGATTGGCCCTGAGATAACATCTGTTGTCAATCTTCCTCTTTTTGCTTAAGGAAGACTGTTGCTGAGCTAACACTTGTACCAATCTTCCTCCATTTTGTATGTGGGATGCTGCCACAGTGTGGCTTGATGAGTGGTGTGTAGGTCCATGCCCGGGATCCGAACCCATGAACCACGGGCTGCTGAAGCAGCGCACGTGAACTTAACCACTATGCCACTGGGCCGGCCCCAGGAACTATCTTTTTATTTGCTAGATGACCATCGGTGCGCCACTTATCTTTATCCAAACCTTGCTTTCCTCAGCTGCAAAGTGACAACCTTGACAATATGCACCATGAGCTGCTCAGCATTCAAACAGTTTATGTTTACATGGAATCTTACTTTCTAAAATCTATTTTTTAATACAATGGCATAAATATTAACCCTTGACTAAAGTTTTCTAAAGACATTCATTGGAATTAGATAAGTTTTACATTAAACTGTCTCGAAACAAGTGAATGGCATATGCATGAATCAAAAAGTTCATATGCCCAGAGTTGTTTTTAAAAGAATATGCCAATTAGATAAATGAGGTAAGTCCAACTGGGGGTCCTGGAATCTTTACCCTCTGATAAAATAACAGTTTGAATAGGTGAACCAATTATTGAGATTCTTGGGGTAAGGGATGAAATAAATGTCATAATGTGATATCATCGCTTTCTCATCATCCAAATGTCTTCTGAAAATGTCTGTAATTAACTAACCAGAGAGAACCTTTAGGTTGAAAAGATATCGTTTCTTTCCCATTTTTTTCACTACAGCCATGACAACAGAGTTGCTTGGTGTCAATCAGCAGTTCCCACAATGGGAATACTATTCACATTCTTAGGAGGGAGGGAATGACGGCCTATGGTCACAACAGAAGCCCAGCTCACCTTGAGATCTTGCGCTGGAGTAAAATTAACTCCACGATGAGATGCTGAGACACATCAAACCCTCCCAACATTAACCTGACAGAGCACAATAGTTGAACTTTTTGCTAAGTATGTTATTAGACTATGCAATTTTTCCCTTAGATCAAAAAAACTAAAAAATTGGAAAAGTGGACTTGATTTTCTGGAAATCAGAGCCCAGTTTTGGCCCAGACTTTCTCTGTGCATGTCTCTTCGCTGTTCTGGCCTCAGCATCATCCTCTGTAAAGCAAGCAGGTCTCTGAGTGTCCAGCTCTAATACGCTCTGCTTACGTGTCAGAGACTTTTGTGGTTTTTAAGGTCTTCTGTTTTCAATACGTAGCTGTCCATGATCCTGGAGATCCACAAGTCACATTGTCTCCTCAATTATCTCGTTCTTATGAGCTTCATCGTAGACCCCTCATGCGATAATATCGTCTCAGTCTCAAATCACTGTCTGGGAGTCAGCAGACAGTTCTCCAGCTAAGACTCTGGGCTTAAGCAGCAAGGGCCTGCGGCGCACCAGTGAGCCAGAAGGAGAAGCCGCGGCTGTGCGACGCGCATGCAGTCCGGACACAGGCAGCGCTGTGGAGACAGACCGATGCTTTTGGGTACTTGCAAAATATATCTAGGTAGCAAACTGTTACATAATCAAGTGCCTAATGGTATTTGATATGAACAAAAGTTGTAAACATTAGTTTATTGTCACTGATACAATACTCTAAAATGCAATTAGCACAAATGACCACATCTCCATTCACGGAGTGAGGCAGACTTTTAGAGGAAACTTTAAAGTCATTGAATTGGCCATGTTTAGGATGCCAAATGTGTACAGATATATCCTTGGCTGCCAAAGCAGTGCAGCTTTCTCAAGCAAGAGAGGAGAGAGGAGTCTTCTGGAGACTTTCCGTTAGATAGGGCATCTCATTGGAGCGCAACCCCGCTGCATTTGATGGCTTTTTCCATAGGTCCCACAGTGTTATGGTATCTTTAAGAATGTAAAAATATGGAAGGGAAGAAAAGACTGCCAGAATCAGAGAGACAAAAGATGTTTATTTTTCCTTCGTTTGACTGAATGCATGGTTTATGTAGAATTCGTCCCACCAGGTCAAAAACTCAATTACGCTTTAAAAAAGATTCTAGATCACGAGAGATAGTGTGTATGATTTTTTTTAAGTGAACTGTGGCTCAATGACTGACTTTTTCTTCATGAATATAATTCAGTTCACATTAAATACTGGTTCTTTCCCTCTCAAGTACACACATTTTATATGTAGACAGATATAATGTGTATATATTTTATTAAGCTTATAGTTATGCAATTTATGTAATTATACAAATTTATATAATTGTTTTGTAATTATACAAATTTATGAAATCATACGAATATATAGGAGAGCGATTGTCAACACAGATCATTCATTTAAATTTATAAAGTTGCCTCTAATTTTCAATAATCTAACTAGAAAGGCAAAGGGTTGTTATTACTGAGGATATTCAAAAGAGTAATTTTTTTGCAGATCCTAAAGAAATTTTTAAAATAATTATTCAAAAATGTTCATCTATCAACACAAGTGTAGCACCTCTTGGAATGACTACTTTGAAAGGTTAAACTTTTATTTGTCTGGGTACACTAAAAACATAAAGATGATCTTCTTACTTTGAAGTCACCGAGGCTGTAACAAGCCACATCTATCAGAAAGATTATCTAAAGTAGCAAAGGTGGTGAACAACCTTGGGAAAAGAGTAATTCTAATCATCTTGAACCCTTTAATTATTATTTAATACATGCTTGGCAGTGCTCTGAGCGTGCTCTGAGCACCCTACATTTAATCCTCACAGGGAAACCTATGAGCTAGGCACTATCTTATCCCCACTTTACAGATGAGGGAATGGCAGCAACAGAGATGTTAAGTAACTTGACCAAGGCCACACAGCTAACAGTGGGGGAGCCAGGCTGCCAATTCAGGCAGTCAGGCTCCAGAGTTCTTGCACCAGAGTCCCTTCCTCTGCCTCCAATCTCTTCCTTCTTTCTCTCCTCTCCCACCTGACCTCAAACACAGCAAGTACAAATCCAAGGCAAATCCCACTCTTGAGTCGGCCCGCTCTTCACGTTATTATAAAAACAACAGACAGCAAAATGCAAGGAAGAAAATAGAACATTTCTAATGACATGCTCACACTAGTGGGAACTATTCAAATAACATCCTACAAAGTTTCAAGGAAAATTAAAGCAGGGCACAGAAGTTGACAAGTTTGCTCATACCACCAAGAGCAACTGGAAAAACATGTGAATGTATCAATCAACACGTGGGGCTGAGACACGGCTGGGAGCAGTAGAGAGCCAGCTAGAAGGGGCTGGAGGAGGAGAAGGTGAGGCAGATAAACCAAATCAAATAATCATAGTGATGACAGGGAGTATACATAAGCATCCATGATACAGAATCGAGCTTTAGAAACACGTTATCTAACTTTTATAACAACTCTGCAAGTCCACTATTACTATTCTCATTTTACAGATGAAGAAACTAAGCCTCAGAGATTAAGTAACGTCAAGAAGAAAGCTAACAAACGACTGAGGCAAGATTCACATTGCTCTATTTTTACTCTGAAGCTTGTGCTCTTGAGATTAGATCTAGCGCAATAGTTCAAGTTTAAAGCACCATCTAAATGAACAAAGGTCAATAATGGGGTCTGAGCAAAAAAGGATCAAACCCCAGGCATCTGGGTCCCCAGGAATGGCACCTTTGAGCAGCCTGTGATCTTGGCATCATGGATGACGGAGCCGAGCCGCTCGCTCTTTGGGGAGGGGCCCCAGTCCTGCGCCCACTAAAAGTAAATGCCATCTCTGATGGGAATCAGAGTTGCCTGGGTCATCTCAGAGCCACACAAATGAAATTAGCTGCTGCAAAGCCTTTTGGGAATTAATCAGAGTGTAAGTAAACACATAACCACATAGCAGGAGCGCTGATAAGGTCTGAAAGCAAGGGAACGTGGATTATCTAAGAAAAACGACCAAGATGCAAATGACAAGCCAGATAAACTGGGGCAAACTACAGGACAGAGCCACATCTGTGATGGACTAAGGACGATGGGCCATAGACAAAAGGATGGTGAATTCTAGATAATAAGAAATGTTGATGAGATGGAAGAACCACCTGTTTTATGTAAAGCTCCAAATTAACCAGATCACAGTGGACAGCCACTCAAATCATGCCTTCATAATACAGAGTATTATTGAGAATAACTCAATTCACAGGGAGCTTAGGGCGGCCAGTACTAGATAGCCTGTCAGGGAAAACAAAATGATAATTACAGAAAAGAATCATATCCTCAGAAAAACAAAAATTAATCAAACTAAGTTTGTAAAGTCTGTCTTACAGACACATTGTCTGGACTCATGCTCTCAAAAATACTGTTTTTGATTTTATGCCAAATTATTTAGCTAATTTAATGGCTTTGTCCTGTTACTTCTAAACTGGATATACTCTGTGACTCATAACATCTTAGAACCTTTCTAGTTTCTCAAAGAATCTTGAGAAATTCATAATCACAAAAATTGAATTATTCCTACCAAATTAAACAATGATGTAATGGTTTCTGTGCCTGTTGTAGAAAAACTCACCTTATGACAATCACAGTGAAAAACCTGAGTAACTCCAACTTGAGGTAATTCTTGATCGAGCAAAGCTGATAAGCAAGTTTCATTAAACATTGAGATTAAATTGAAACACTTTATCAAATAGAAAATTTTTAATATTTTTTAAATTTTAGAATAATTTTATATAGAAAAATTGAAAACAGAGTACAGAAACTTCCCAGTACTCCCTATTATTAACATCTTACATTTGTCACAATGAATAATTGAAGCAGTATTAACTAAAGCCCATACTTTACTCAGATTTCCTTAGTTTTTACCTAATGTCCTTTCTGTGTTCTAGGATCTCATTCAGGACATCCCATTGCATTTGTCACGTGTCCTTAGGTGCCTCTTGGTTACAGGTTTCTTAGACTTTCCTTGTTTTCGATGATCTTGAGTATTGCTCAGGTATTGTGTAGATTGCCCTTCAATTTCAGTTGGTCTGATGTTTTCCTTATGGGTTATGGGGTTTGTGGAGGAAAAGCACAGAGATGAAGTGGCACTGCCATTCTCATCGCATTATATTAAGGGTACGTACCATCAACATGTCTCATACTGTTGTGAACCTTGATCGCCTGGCTGTTTGGCAAGGTTCTCACAGCAAAGTTATTCTTCCTCCTCACTCCACCCCACTTCCCCATACTGTGCGCTTTGGAAGGAAGTCACTACGTGCAGCCACACTAAGGAGTGGGGAATTACATCCCATCTACTTGTGGGCAGAATATCTACATAAATTATTTCGAATTCTTCTGCAAGGGAAAATTCTCTCTTCTCTCCTATTTATTGATTTATTCAAGCACTTTTTAATATTAGTATAGATTCATGAATCTTTATTTTATAGTTTGGGCTATAATCCAATGGTACCACAATAAATAAATTTGGAAAAGAGACTTATTCAAATTCGTGGCCGAAATGGGCCTGCTACCTTTTTGTCTCCCGGCTGAGCAAAGAGATTTTGGGTGGAGCAAAGTGCCTGGATGTCATATACACCTTGAAGATTAAGATGCCAAGGATCATCAGGAGGATGTTTCTACCATTCTGTCTTACAGATAAAATGAGGACATACCCTTCCCGTTCCAGGGGACTTCCCCCTTTACTTGATACAGCCAGGATAAAATTCAATATCGAGTTACTGGCTTCAAGGTTAAGCATGACTTGGTCACTGAAATCCTTAAGACAGATGCTCTTAGAAATAACTTTGATGATGTAAATGGGTATCACACAATCCAATATACTGACTACATATATTTCAGCTGTAATTGTGAAAAACATTTGCCTTCTAAAATTGTTTAAAAGATAGTGTAATACTTGGAGGTATAGAAATATAATTAGGAGCTATAGGAGTATAGTAAACATTCTAGTACTTACTACACATCATTCATTAGCACAAAGCAACTTTAGGCATAAAATGTGTGACAAGACTCCATATAAAGAAAGAGTACCTGGCAGCAGTGGGACAGAAAGACATAGAACAGAGTATAGACTGGAAAGAAAGAAAGACAGTAAAAAGTAGATTTCATTCATTCATTCAACAAATATTTACAGAGCACCTGCTATTGGTCAGCAACAACAATAAAGGCTGGCTATATTACCCTGAGTAAAAACAGTTACAGGTTTTGCTCTCACATAGTCTGTTGGGAAGATAGACATTAATCAAGTAATAGGATTATTGAAACCTGGGCAAGAAAGGAATAACTCAGCAGCAGCCTGGGCTGCTCAAACCCTGCGCATTCCCCAAACCTTCAGGAGTGGCCATTGGCCTGGCACTTGGGAGATGACCTCTCAGTCTTTGGAATATCCTACCAGATACACGTGCCTTTGTAAGCCTGAGGGCTTGGCCCACACCGGGTAATTTATACTAACAATGGGATTTATGATGAACACCAGGTTTTGGATGCCTGAAGCTTTGGTCCACATAGTATCAATTTGACCTCTGGGGGGCTGGAGACCGAGTAGCTAAGGAGCCACATGCCTACATGACTGACCCCTAATAAAAGCTCTGGACACCAAGGGTCAGGAGAGCTTCCCTGGTTGGCAACCCTTGGCATACGGTGTCACACATCATTGCCAAGAGAATTCAGTGCTGCACGTGCAACTCTCCTGGGAGCGGACAATTGGAAGCTTCTGCCTGGCCTCTTGGGGAATCCCCCTATGCACCTTTTCCCTTTGCGGATTTTAATCTGTATCCTTTCCCTGTAACACACCATAACAATGAGTATAACAGCTTTCTTGAGTTCTTTGAGTCCTTCAAGTGAATCACTGCACCTGAGGGTGGTCTTGGGGAGCCCCCAAACACTAAACTACAATGAAAAATTGAGGCACATTCTCTGAAGGAAAAGAATATAGTTTGGGGGAGCTTATAACACAGTTATCTGATGTAGACTAGGTGGTCAGGGAGGGCTTTCCTGAAGAAGTGATGTTTGAGCTGAGATTACCAGATGCATAAAAGTTTATTAGCAAACAGGGCAAGAGAAGGTAGAGCTTTCCAGCATGGGAAAGAACATGCATAAAAGTCTCTGGTAGGGGAAGGCAGAGTGTACGTAAGCAGTTGAAAGTGGCCTGGAGCACAGGGAGCAGCACAACATGGGATGGGAGATGGGCTGGAAAGTCCTCAGAGGCTGGGGCTGGGAGACCATGCCAAGGACTTTGGTCATTATCCTAAGAGTAATGGGAAGCCATGGAAAGGTATGAAGCAAGGAGATCAACAGGTGGGCCTTTTGAAATGAGAGTTCTGGCAAAAGGGCAGAGAATTTACTGGGGTCAATGAATAGACAGAATGAAAATGGAGAGACTTCTTTCTGTGGTACTCAAGATAGATGATGGTATGTCTAGCTAAGGTGATGGCAGTAAAAATGTTGAGAAATGAAAGTTTTTAATAGAAATTTAGTGGGTCAACTTGACGGGGCTTGATGATAAGTTGGAAACGAGAGAAAAGAAGGATCATGGGGGACAGGATCTATTCTTCTGGCTTGTGCAAGTGACGGGGGGTTGAGCTACTCACTGGGCAGGAAACACTAGGAGTGACCAGAGTTTTCTCTTCTGGGGATGAAGCACCAGAATACTGTGCATTTGATCTTGGATACATTGACTCTGAGGTGTCTTTAGAGCTGAAAGTGATGTTTCTATGCAACTGAACATACATGTATGTAGATGATATAAATTCGGGTTTCATTCACAAATTCTAACTACAGCTAAACATTCAAGGGGCCTCTACTATTTGCCAGACGTTGCATTAAGCACTTTAAAACACACGTGAACTTATTTTATCCTCACAACTAGATGAGGCAGATATTATAATTCTCCTTATTTAACATATAACGAAACTGTTAGAAGTTAAGCTCCTCGCCTTCAACACACAGCTGGGATATAAATCCAGGCACTCTGTCCCCACTGCTTTTAGTTTTACTTGTCATGCTAAGTCACCTCTCATAATAAGCCAAGGAAGGGGATGAGACTACATTTGGAGGCAGTAAGGGGTAAAACAGAAGAGGGGATTTTGAGGTCGCCAATGTTTAATAACTGATTAAATGCAGAGGAGAATGAGAATGTATTGCCAGAAATATGAAGAAAAGGAGGAGACTAAAAAACTCTAGAAGGCAAGAGGAGTTAGCATTCAAAAGGACTATATATATATGTATATATATACACACATATTTTAATGCTGTTAAGAAGTTTACTAAGAAGGGGACTATGGGACTGACAACAGAAGATCATTGTAAACTTAGGAAAAAAGCTGTTTTGATGGAGTGATGAAGATGGAATCTAAACTGGAGAGGGGTGACTGGAAGGTAAGGAAACGAAGGCAGAGAAACGCTTTCAACAAATCTGGCCATAAAGGGGAGAAAAGAAAACAATACCTGTAGGGGAACATGGAGTCAAGGAAGGGTTGGTTGTTTATAAGATGAGAGAGCTTTAATCAAGTTTTAAAGTTAATGGAAAAGATCCAGTTGAAATGGAGTAGTTGAGTACATGTGAGAGAAAGGGGTACGTCAATAGCATAAGCTTCTTCAGCAGTCAAGATGGGATAGATACAAAACAAATCTATTCACGCATGTTCAGGCAGAGCCAGAGAGTGAAATGAACTCTTCATAATACATGTCAGGAAACTAGTAATAGACCCAGCGCCTGCCTTCTTCTCCAGTTTGCTCTCAGCCATTCTCACGTTGGCTTCCCCATCTTCCTTTGGCTCTCTCTGCCTTCTTCCGTAACTCGATATGCCATGTGCTTCTCACGTCAGGTACTGCACACATGCTGCCCTTTTGACTGAGAAGGGGCTACTCCCCTCCAATGCCCCACTTCGTCATCGCGTCTCTAGCCTGGTAAAGATGTTCAAGAAATAGTTGTTGATGAATGAAGTGCGTTCAAAACACTTACTGAAGGAAAAAGCCCTCTGAAACTCAATGATTCTGGATATTTGTTTCACTGTGATTCTCCTTTTGGTTACCAATATAAACTTGAATCATATTTAAAGAAGATGTTAGAGTGTTTCAGGCATCTTGATCTTTTATATTTAGCTATATTTTTAGATCCAGACTCATATTCACCCCTCCCACAAATACAGAAACATACACACATGCCATTTTATTACTTTATCAAAAAATAATATTTTTAAGCAGATGCATGCCTGTACGTAGCATGTCAATGAATTCTCTCCTACTAAGCAAGCAACATAGAAAGCCAAATTCTAATCAGAATGTCAATCTATTAATTTACGAGACGTGCAACTATCAATTCAACCAGACGTTCCTGTCAATCTGACCAATGTCTATGTTCATTCCAGACAAGCAACAGCTACAGGTTGGTGAACCTTACCAAAAAATGTGGACCAGAAAACAGACCAATGGCTGCCAGGGGCTTGGGGTGGGAGCAGGAATTGTTTTCAAAGTGGCATGAAGGAATTTTGGGGGGCAAGGAGCTCTTCTATGACTTGATTGTCTTGATGGCTACATGACTGTGTGTGTTATGTGAGTACTTAGAAGATCTTAGGAAGTTTCTTTTACTTGTGAGACATAGTGTTGGTACAAGAAAGTCATATAGCACAGTTGGTGAGACTGTGGGCTTAAGGAGCCCTTGAATCTGGGTTCAAATGCCAGCTCTGTAACTGAAATGCTTGGTAATAAGCAAATTACCTGGGTTAATCCCTGAACCTGTATGAGCTTTATTTTCCGGATCTATAAAATGTAGACACTTCAAAATGCAAGGGTAGCTCAAAAGTCATTTTGAAGATTATGAGAACAGTATACATAAAGCTTTTAGCACATTCCTAGCACATAATAGATGCTCAATTTATCAGTAGTTTTTCTGGTAATATTCAGTCCTTTATTTAGGAATTTCTCTCCACCAGACTATGCTTAAAGGGGCAGCAACAACATTTGCCTTTGTGACTTTCCTTTTCTATACTTTCTGAGTCACTAACCTGGTTATATGTGTACATTCTTTCTCAAAATAGGATACAATACTCTGATTATGTTGCTGATTAGCAAATTGTAACTATTTTCCAGTTCTGCCTCTCAGATTTTTCCCAAAGACCACCTTGATTAGAATCTAGGGGCTTTGTAACCTCCTGAGTCATATATTTATAAAAAATTTCTGGTTAAATATTACTCATAATAAATCACATCCATTTTGTAGGGATTTATTCAATTTAACTCTTAACCCACAATCTTGTATCCAAATTACTTGGATGTACTTTCTCATCACACCTATGTATTCCTAACATTGTTTAAATGTCTTCAAAGAACTAATATGGCGCCAGGTGGTAGCACCTTTGAACTGATCTATAGGAATTCCAACTCAAAAGGAAATACTTTTGCACAGATATTACTTACAGAATCAAGCTTCAATCTTCTAAGATTATCATCGCTGAATCAGGACTCAACAGGGCAGAAAAATGGATAAATAAGGTATATAGGCCCTGTTCTGGAAAGCAGGAAGCAAGTGGCTGGCTCTGTCTATAATCTAGTCATCAACATCACGAAGGCAGAAAAGATCCTGAAAATCCACGGGAGAGCTGTGGGCAGAAATCTAGGAGGTATCAAACGCCACGAACAGGAATCTAAGAGGAACAGAGGGAATAGTACTCTGCATCCAGAGGAGAAGGCTGATTGTCATGATGGTAGTGGGGGGCCTTGATTAATCTGTCTTGTAACAAAGCAGTGTTAAAAGGAATGTTCCCATTAGTTCATGCCCACAGCTTCTTATATGTGCCAATCAGCCCCTGCAAGGGAGAGGATTAATGAATGCTCATAAGACATCCTTTAAATTATAGCACGTGATACTCAATTATCTAGAATAAGCAAAAGTTTCATGGACATGGTCAGAAATCTCGAGAAGTCCCTATACTCTAACATACTCCAGGAAACAATGGTTCAAGCCTTCAAAAATCCTTCCAGGAAAAAAAAAGAAACATCCAGCTTGCAGCATTCATAAAACTAGGCTCCGTTCTTTTAGAAAAGAAAATACATATAGAATGGCCAAAACTAACATAAGTCAAATCAGCTTCAGAGAGTAAAGAATAGACTCAGGACCAAGTCTGAGTTGTTGGTGACAAGGCAGAGAGGCAGAATTTTGATGTAGATGCTTCATAACAGGACTTTTTGTAGAATGAAAGGAAGTTGGAGCAAAGCTTCCAGCAAAAGACAGTCATTTAGAGTTACATTCTCTTTATTCAAGCCCAAATATTAGATCATCTAAAGGGAAAAAGAAGTCTTTACTATTCAGAAAAGGTAACCAAAAAAACCAGAATGCCTATCACCCAATTAATTTACCTAACATAACCAAAGAGTTCCCTTCATATTTTAAGAGGCTTCAGGAAGAAAGAGACAGACAACAGAAAGAAAATTAACTCTTTCTATTCCTATTTTCATCTTGCTTCCCTTTTAGATTTTTCATAAAAATCTGAATAAGAATCTTTGACTTCTTTCTCTACACAGATACAGGAGGCAAAATGAAACTGCAACGATAGCTTGATGGATTGGACGGTGACAAGATGCTCTAACTTTGTGATGGCTTCACGTTATCTAGAAACTATTTACCAGGTTGACTTAGGATAAACTATTAATATAGATTATTAAGCACCACAATTTTTTTCTAGGAGAAATTTTTGTAACTTTTAATGATATAACACGATTCTCTGACAAAAATTCCATGGAAAGTAACTTAACTTCTCTGTGATCCAGTTTTCTCATTAGCAAAAAATATTACTAAGATAGTAATAGAAGGAAAAGTATATTTCCCTAGGACACACCTTGTTAATAAATTACCTATCAAATCTCAGCAAAAAGGAAAAGATCCATCATTTTTATTAAAGGGTGGCACTATGAAATTTAAGGCACAGAGATATCAATTGCTTGGGTCTGATGAGTGTCTCAACCTTTGGCAAGAAGGGGAATAAGGTCCGGGGGGGGGGGGGGGGGGGGAGGGAGGGTCTCCCCCTGTATAATATGCAAAGTTGCTGGAAAGTCTCAAAATACCAAATTTTCACTGAATCTTAAGGAAGTTACATATCAACTACCTGAAAGCTGCTGTCAGTATACTCAGAATTTACCTTTCTTTTAAAAGCCCTATCAGAGAAAATATATTTTGTGCTTATATCTGTTGTTCATCTTGTTTCATAAACAATATACAAGCCTCTCTCCTAGTGTATAACATTATAATACAAATTACAACATATTTTACATATGATGAGCATTTGTGCAGAATGCAGCATGCTGGGAAATTCAAAGCTGATGACTATTTTTAATCACAGGAGTTGGAGTCTCTCTCAAAAAGGGAATTGGAAAAGATGGATTTGTTTGTTTGAGGCAGAAAATGGTCCACAGTGTCTTTGAAACCTTCATGCTCAGTTGAAGTTGAGAGCTTGCGGTCCCTCAGAAAGCATGTCTTGATGCACTGTGCTGGGCACTGAGGATGCTCAGATAAGACAGTTGGCCTCCAACTCCCTAGCCTCTCATGTTGTTCGGGAGAAGCATTTAAAAAAAAAAAAGTTAAGATACAGAGTAGTCCAATGCAACAACAGACTTAAGGACGATGGGGAAGCCATGCCTAACTCTCGCTGGGGCCGGGGAAGACTTCACTGACAGAGTAAGGGCCCAGTTGGATGTTGAAAGATAAACAGAAATCACCCATGTGGACCAGAGAGGGGTTCATTGTAGAGAGAGAAAATAGCACCATAACTTTTGGGGAATTGCAAAGGGTTCAAAGGACTCTTATAAGTAAGGAAAATTCCACTGAAGGCTTCTATAATCAAAGTGACTGGGTATTTAACCTGTATGGGAGGAAGGAAGGAATCTACTGAAGAATATTAAGAAGGGAAGGGTGGTATGAGCAGGTTTTTTATTTTAGGATATATCAAAAGATATTTCTGGAAATATTACCCAAGTTGGACTAGAGTGGTGAGAAAGAGGTTGACAGAGAATCTAATTAAGACAAAATTGTGATAGTCCAATTATATTTGTGAATCATAATTGAGACAATTTGATATATAACTAAATGTGGAAGGAGGATATTTTAAGAGCCTAGGTCAGTCAAAAGCGATACCAATGCCTGAGAAAAAAATACAGCATAGAAACAGGAGTGGTCTGGAAGGGAATGCCACAGAAGATGCTTGCAAGAAGTCAAGAAGATAGGTTTTAACCAGTTTTCAGTCTTTGGGGCCTTTGAAAATTGCATAAAAGCTATGAATCCTTTTCTCAGAAAGATGATCATGCCCAAAACGATACCATAAATGTAGACTATGATTGTAGGGCGTTCACAGTTCGCCTTTGAAGACTCTTGTTTTAAGAATCTCCTAACACAGAGTAAGTAAAGAAAACTAAAGCTGAAATCCTGAGGGGCACTGTCACTAAAAACACTGGCAAAGAAGGACAGTTCAGCAAAGGAAATTGAGGATGAATAATCTGACAGTTAGATGGGAAGCCAGGAGAGAATGACATCATGGATCCAAGAAGGTTGCAAATTTCCAGAAGTAGGAAATAGGCAGCAATACCAAATGTTATTAAGTGGTTACGTGGAATGAGAATTAAACATAGGCCATCGGTGTTCACTGGTCTGCACATTTGCTGGTCCAGAAGCCAGGCTGTTGTATGTAATAAGATGAGGGAATGAGGAAGAAGCATCAGAACCTAAGAGGACACACTTTCAAGAAAACTGGCAACTAGGAAGTTTGAATGAGGAACAGAGGTAAGGCAACAGATTTTTATTTGTTCTTGATGGATAAGTTAGGGGCAAAAATGAAGCATGCTTTTTGGTTGAAGGGAAGGAGCGGAGGTGTGAGAAAGATTGAGATAAAGAAGAGAGGAGGGAAATTAATTCAGTCACTTCTTAAATTTAATCAGGTTCATTTTATGGAGGATGAATATTTTCTAAGAGAGAGAACAGAAAGAAAAAACTTTTCAGCTGTAGATAATAGTCAATATGGAGGAGAGAGAAGATGGAGGAGATTGCACTAGATGGTATTTATCTTCTCTGTAAATTATAAGGAAAGGTCACACGTGCTGAGAGGGTATGTTATGTGGTTAATGTTGGAGATGGGAAAGGCAGGCCCATATTGTAGATACTATTTCGTTATCTGGTTCACACCATCATATGCCAAACATCTAGCACAACGCATGGCACACACCAAAACTCAATAAACACACATTGAATGAACAGCTGCAGTTTGAGGAATTTAAGCACATAGCAAAATGTAGAAGAGCTGACGTGTCAAGCGAGAATAAAAACTAAGCAGGAGAAAAGAAAAGGTCTTCCAAATACTTTTACGACGTCCAAGAAAAGGGAGCCCAGAAGTGCTGGACTTCATTTATATGCCGTAATGCAGAGCCCTGCGGATGACCTGCAGGGTCTGAGGAGGAAAAGATACACACCCTCCTCAGGAGCTATTCAACTCTGCCATCCTCATACATCCTTAGAAAACAGGTATCCATTTAATGAATAAGTGATTACTGACAGTTGGCAGATAAGACACGTAACTTTCTTATCCAACATCCAATACTCTTCAGCAGAGGACAACGCAGAAAAATTAGTTAATTACAGTCAGTTGGTCACCTGGCTCTGCAAACCACACAAGGGAAGAAAAGTAAGCAGGACCGGCAGACTTCTGTGCAGCATGCATCAGTCTAGATAAACGAGAGGGCTAGGTAATCTGTGCTTTGTATTCCACAGATGACTTTCTCATGTCTAAAACCATTCAAATCTGAAAACAAAAATCCATCTCAAATCCAAAAGAATGGCCATTGAACAATGAGGAATGGAAGACACATTATTAAATCTCTTCTGATGAAAAGCTGTTGAACTGGATTCCCAGTGACTTGGGCCATAATGGGTTATAGATGCTGTGTTCAGGTGTCATTTGAATTCATATTATATCTAACAAATCAAAGTATGCACACTTGTCCTATTAAAACTGTATTCTACCTTACCAGGTCTGAATAATTTGTATAAAATTGATTGCTACAGTTCTCACTAGAAGCTCTAATTGCATTCCTGGTATAACTTATAATGATAACCTTATCTTAATTAGTAGCATCATGCAGAAATGCTTTTGAAAGCCTCTGAGAATTAACCTGCATTTTAAAACAGAAGCCATGGGGCTTAAGACAAAAAAAAGAGCTTAAAAAAATATTCCTGTTGAATACATGAGCCAACGTTAATTTATCAAAACTACAAAAGGAAATAATCACATAGCGAGAGACAAAGCAACACAACTAACACCTCCTTTGATCAAGCGGTTTGCATTTCTCTTTGCAGAATCACACACACTGTAATTCTAAAGGCCTCGATCTCCAAGGCATCCACTGATTCTTGGCACCCACGGAAGAGTCTCTCTCTGGTTATTCTAATGAGATTCACCATCCATAATAAGTGGAGCACTACAATAGTGGAAAGAGTGGACAAACTAGGGGTATGTACTGACTTCACAGGGAATTAATCGCCATATGGATCACCTCTCATACTCATTTAGGTTCTCATACCCGGCTTCCTCCCCAATCAATCTTTGTTCAATTAATTCTGGCCTTGCTCATCCTTCCAAGTTTCCTAACATCCCTTTCTGGCCCATCCACATTTGCAGTGTCTGAGTGAAACTCCACAAATAAAAAGTTCCCTGTGGTAGAGCTTATACACTCTGTGTCTACATTTTTTCATGCTGTCAACCTGGTAAAGAGATGTACATAGGCTCACTGATGATAATCATAATCGATCAGAACACACCAGGACCTATGAAAATGCATATTTCAACCACCTTAAACTATATGATGGCAAGATAAAAAGACTTTGCAGTAAGTCATCATTGTAAAAACCCAAAGTACATGTTAAAGAGCCTCCCGTCTAGTGTTTGCAAATTGAGAGGCCTCCTACAAAACACTATGCAGCTTGGCACATATCGTCAAATGTCCAACCAAAGAAATACATTGGGTAGATCTTATTACCATCCAAGCTATAACTACAGCCACCTCCAGAAATGTTAAATACACGCAATTATAAGAAGACGACTCTCCCAAGATTGGCCTCTGAGGTTTGTGGTTTCTTTCTCTAAGCTGTCCCCGCTTGGGGAATAACTGTCTTCCTATAATGCAGTTTGGCATTTCCTTATTTAAAAGTACATATGGTTCAAAAATTCAAAAAGCATTTTCTCCTTCCTAGAAGTTAAGGAGCAGATTTGTCTACATATAAGAAGCTAGAGCTGGTAGAGAATATGATAGTAGGATATTATCATTAGAAGTGAATATAAAATTAGTGGAAAGCAAAGAGGTATAAACATGTCTCAAGTTTGAGATTGTAGTAGATTGAAGTTCCATCTGGCTTCACTTATATGCATAGAAAACAGTAAAATTAAACATAGGAGAAAACAGGTGCATACTAATATTAGTTCAAAAACAACCTTTTTTAAAGTTGTCAGTTTCTTCTTGAATAACATTAAAACACTATTTAAAAATGTCTACTATGTGCAAGGAATTAGGTGCTGTACTTGATGTGAAGGTAAACTTCCCTTATAAAATAGTAAAGCATCCTTTTAATTTATGTTCAGTTTCTCTTCAATAAGATATGGCATTTCAGAGAAGTACTATTGTGTGGGATATATGGGCATATTTACATAAGCAAATTATCCATACCTTGAAAGTCCTATAAATTATATAGGACTGGGCACATTTGCTCTCATTTAAAACTCTCTCTGCGCTTGAGAGTAAGGAGATTAAAGACTAAACATACATTAGCACTGTGAAAATTCAGCCTGAAAAACCCCAGTGGAAACGACATTTTCATCAACCGATATTTCAAATTGAGTGACCCCGAATCTGTTTAACCAGACTGTTTGTTCTAAAGAAGGAAAGCCCTCAGATAATTTAACTTGCTTTCAGTTTCATTGGTGTGACAGCCACATAGTGATAGCATCTTCGGGTTGCAAAATCTAGGTCTTTTTACCATTGCAGTGATAGTCTCATTTACAACATTAATGTGTTAAACAGGGACTGCATGAAAATCCTCAATTATTTTCAGACAGCCTGTGTAACGCTGCTGCTAATTCTAATGCCCAGCAAGCATAATCATCATAACCTCTGCTGTGATCCCAACAAGGATTCTTCAAACTCCTCATAAATGAATTAATCACCCCGATGAAAGTCACTGCTTGCTTTTAACGAACAAAGATAATGTATGTTACTGGCATTATACCACTGCATGCAGAAACATTAAAGAAAGATAGACCAGAATTTATGATTAAGCCTTTGGACAGCAGGGCACTATTTTCACCATAAAAATCACAATCTGCGAGGATAGTGGCCAAAGCAGAGGAACCATTAAAGACTTATAATTAGCATCAATCAAGGTGACACTACTGTTGACATCTTTATTACTTTAAATACACTAATCAAATATGTCTGCATTGAGATGGAAAGATTGATAGGCAGCTAGACACAGAAAACATCCCTATGGAGCACAATTTAAAATTATCTGTTTGAAAGGTAACCAAAAAAAGCATTGGTATTAGTCAAGTGGGATCCAAACACACAGCTCTGAAATGGAAAAACTCAAATGGACCTACTGCGTTCTCATGTGGATGCTTTATCACCAAGCATTCCTCTAAATAAACACATATTTGTATGTCCCTTCTGTGCAATCCACTGGACTTGCTTAATTTGGAGGAAAAAATAACTCTGGGGAATGTAAGCTTCAGGCTACTCTTTCAGGTACATAAATAGCCAAGCACTCCTGCCCAGCATTTGCTCACTTTCTAGCCTGCTCCTTACACATGCACGTGGAAAGGAAAGATAAAGGAGAGCTGAACCTGATGTTATTTACATAATTACAATAGGTGCTGTCAATATTATCTAATTGCATTGGTGCTCAATTTCATACCACACAGATTCTAAAATATACTGTTATTCCTGCTCATATAAATATTTCAGTCTTAACGAACAAGAAGCTGCTCAGCATCTTTGCCACCCCTTGAGTCCAGATGGCATTACACCTTAATGACCATAATTTTTAAAAAGGCACTCTTCTGTAGTTTCTGGCTGTTTCAATGTTCACAAACTGAATCCTTGAGGTTAAGGGCATAGACCATAAAGAAGGGATGTGAAGTCGTTTTCAGATAACAGGCTGGCTTGGAATCAGTTCAGAATTATGGATGAAGATTTGGCAAGGCATCTCCCAGGGGACAACTTCTTCTTTGCCAAGTGAGATTATAATGGCAAAGACTTTCATTACGAAGATGGTGAGCCCCAACAATCATGTCGGCTCCAAAGTTCAACTTGATTTATAGGTTCCTTAATTGGTGCATCCACCACCAGGTTTAAAATATATGTTACATTTTCTCTGAATTAGAATTAGACACCTGCTTCTCAAAAAGGCAATTAAAAAAAAAAAACCTTTGTGTGTGTGTCCATCAAAAACCAGGCAGAGAGGAGTCAAAGGAAATTCCCCACGGCTTCTTTCCAAGCAGTGAAGAAAGGACGGAGCAAGGAGGATGGGTAACAGAGCTGAAACAATTGGAAGGAACACATTACTCAAAATACATTGCCCATAAGTCACTGAAGGAGTAGCAGTGAACTCAAACCCAGTTCTATTTTTAATTTCATGGTTAAAGGAAGAAGATTTTCCAATATAGCATGATAGCCTTACAGAGGCAAAGTAATAAAAAAATGGTGCAATTGGGCTATTGAAAATCCCATCAGTTTAAGCCAATATTTATCAAATCACTCCTTCTACAACATTATGCTACAATTTCTAAAAGGTTCCAATAACCTGACTGTCTCTAAAATGATGAGAGCAAACTCTTCTGGCTCTTAAAAGCATAGTAGCCCATTTTCAATTGAATAGTTTTTTACAGTTTACAAAGTTATTCTTTACACACTAAATATGCATCAACCCTGTGAGGCAAATGCTTATTGCCACTGTCCAGGTGAGGTCACAGACAAAAAGAAGCTAAGGGTCCTTCCAATGGGCACCTGGATGGAAGGTTAGCTGACTCAATATTCTCTTCACTACACTGTGCTGATCCTGAATTGCCTTCAGCTGTTCCATAACCTTATGAATTAAGGAGAGAAATCACAATTATAGATGACGATTACCTATGGGAAAGACAAATTTTAAAGAGTACTTTAGCAAGAGAAAGCTGTTCACAGAGAATCAGTAAGATGCATAATAAACAAAAGAGAATCCTTCTAGGCTGAACATTGGTTTGCTTTGTTTGGAGATTGGTCATCTTTCTATCCTACTCCAAGATCTTGTTTTTCACTGTGAAGAGTCACTTGGTTCTCACTGACGCACAAGGAATGGGGGAGATTGTGTAATATCGCATGAGGCTGACCTTACCACTCATGGAAAAACTGCCAGCCAGACACAAAGTGTCGGCTAATAATGAGTCAGGGATGGGCTCGACAGTATCAAAGACCTTTATGTTGAATCCTTAACAAAGGAGCTTGGTGTAAACAAGACTTCA
Organism: Equus quagga; assembly: GCF_021613505.1. Taxonomy (NCBI): domain Eukaryota; kingdom Metazoa; phylum Chordata; class Mammalia; order Perissodactyla; family Equidae; genus Equus; species Equus quagga. The sequence goes on from NC_060281.1 coordinate 43,334,371, forward strand.
GGGCTGGGAAATGACACAAGAAGAGGACAGTCACTTTCTCATCAGAGGACACGGCTTTTGCCAAAATTTGCTGAAATGTGTGCACAATACTTCAAATAGACATGAATTAGAGAACTCATATCAATATGTGCTATGTTCTAGATTCAGATGTGGAGATATCTGAGGCCTGGCAAATTCTCTCTCCCTCCCAACTTAAATGGCTCAAAGCTATTTACACTTTCCAGTTAATATCATTTTTATATTTAAAAAAAACGGAGAAAAACGATAACATTGGAAGAGCTAAGCGGAAATGGGAGAACCAACAGAAAAAATAATTGCATGTAAAACACATAAAAGATAAAAAAGAAAACTCTCATCTAAAAATAATGGCAAGATTAGGCTCACTGTAAGCACATTATTACTACACGTCCCAGTGCATCCTCTTTTATAATGTTTCAACACCTCTCTTACGTCGTTGCCCTAGCTATAACTCAAGCTATATAACTCCATGTGAATTCAATGGAGGTATTTTTTTCAATTTTTAATACAGGAAGGGATATTTTTCATTATATTTATATGCTACACCATGGAGTCAATATCAGTAGGGAAAAAAATGAGCTGTGGATATTAAGAACATTGAATTCATTAACAAATAATATGGAAAATTTTGATAAATCAAATGGGCTTATCAGTAGAAATGTTCTCCCAATCTAGCTAAAAATATTCCAACAAGTCATTTTAAATTGTATACCTGTTGTGTTGTCATTTTTCTAAAGTGATGGTAAGGTGATTTAATTTATTTAACTTGAGCATATTTTAATTTACTATCCACTGTATCAAATAATGATCAACATAAAGTGTGTAGCAAAGAGGCTCACCATCATAGGCATACAAAAACATGGGGTTTGAAAGGAAACAAAAACACTAACTCGAAAAGATACGTGCACCCTCATGTCTACAGCAACATTATTTACAATAGCCAAGAAAATGGAAACAACTTAAGTGTCCATTGATGGATGAATGGATAAAGAAGTTTTGGTATATATATACAGTGGAATACTATTCACCCATAAAAAAAACAAGGAAATCCTACTATTTGTGACAACCTGGATGGACCTTGAGGGCATCATGCTAAGTGAAATAAATCAGACAGGGAAAGACAGGTATTGGATGATCTCACTTATACGCGGAATCTAAAAGACCAAACCAAACCAAACCAAACCAAACCAAACCAAACTCATAGAAAAAGAGATCAGACTCATGATTACCAGAGGCAGTGTGTAGGGGGAGGGGGAAGTGGAGGAAGGTGATCAAAGAATACAAAGTTCCAGTTATAAGACAAATAAGTCCTTCATATGTAATGTACATCATGATGACTATAGCTAACACTGCTGTATTATATACAAGAAAGTTGTTAATGAATCCTGAGTTATCATGAGGAAAAAAAATTTGTCCTTTTCTACATTTTATTTATTTAATTTTTTTTAGGAAAATGAGCCCTGGGCTAACATCTGTGCCCATCTTCCTCTATTTTATATGTGGGACACCTGCCACAGCATGGCTTGACAAGCAGTTTGTAGGTCCATGCCCGGGATCCGAAGCAGTGAATCCCAGCCCACCGAAGCAGAGCACGCAAACGTAATTGCTACGCCACAGGGCTGGCAACTTTCTTTTCATTTTATTGTATCTATATGAGACGATGAGCGTTAGCTGAATCCATTGTGGTAATCATTTCACAATATATGTAAATCAAACCATCATGCTATATGCTTAACTTATACAGTGATGTATGTCAATAATTTCTCAATAAAAGTGGAAAAAACAAACAAAAAACATGGGTTTGCTCATCTCACCCTCTTTCATCAGTGGTGATCAGTAGAGATGGCCTGGAAAAATTCTGCTTGGCGTGACGACTCTAAAAACATGAATATAAAAAGAATTCCAAAAGAATTTAAGATGTGAATTCACAACACCCTAATGGCGAATTTGATCTGACTTCGAAAATAAGTTATATAAAAGGGCCAACATGCTCTCTCAATCCCCTAAAAGAAGCTGCTTAAATAGTAAGAGTAAGTTGTGTAACTGGTGGGATGTTTGGTCCATACATACTGTATGGTCCACTGAACTCTGGTGGAAACTAAAAATTGCTAAGCAAGGAATGAAAAACCTTCTTTGACGTGTACCTCTCAGAAAAACATGAAAACTGGGTTTTCCATAAACCTGGCTGGTTACAAAATACATTAGCAGTGAAAATGGTCATTGAAGAAAGCTCTACAGATCTATTTCTACAATTATGAACAATAGCTCAACAAATTCAACTAGCTTGAATAGTGAGAATAAAAAGCTTAAAATGAAAGGTAACATACAGTATGCAAACATATACAAAAGTGGGAAATCCTTGAACATCAAATGACAGCTCTCTCCCAGTTCTAATAGCACCCATCTACCTGAGATCTGGGTTACAGATAGGTAATACACGCTCACTCTCCTGAAATGTACCTGCTGAAGCAGGGCAAAGACAGGAAGCGCTTCAGGGCTCTAGGTCAAGGTCAAGAATACAAGCCATGAGTTCACTAATGCTAAAGATGAATGAATAGCAAAGAGATGAGATGGTCTCTATTCCTTTGTACTGAAGCTCATAAGAGGCTTGCAATTGCCTTACAAAATATGTTTGCTCTCTATCCTTTGTATTCTGTTTGTTTCCATCCATTATACAGCTAAATCTACTACACATCAAATAAGAGCAAATCATTTGTAATTTAATAGTGACACAAATCCTTTGGAACTCATACACCATTGACATTGACATAGAATACTGGCCTTGAATTTATAAAATATTGACTCATTTTTATTGTTCTCTGCATTTTTCCTAGGTATGAAATGATCAGAATGAGTTTTCCATAGGCTATTTTTTTTCGTTTTGCCCAAGTGTCCTCAAAAACCATTACCTAGACAGACTCTTCTACTCAAACTTTGACTAAACCAACCAAATTGAAAGAATCAGTTGAATGCTAGATAACCAGAGAATACCTCCTTTTTAAATACATCCTGGAAAAGCTTTGCAGCAATATTTCTTTAAATTAAAAAAAAATACACATAAGCGGTCCTAACAACCAACCATACCATTGCAAACAGAGTACAGAGTTCCAGAAAGAAACAAAACGAGGTCCAAGCGAGTAGCATTTATGGTGGTTCCAGAGCATAGAAAGAGGACTTGAGCTGTAAGCTGTTCTCTTTCTGCTTTCTCTCTCTCATCAGCTGTCTGCTCTTGGACAAATCTTCAATTTCCTCACCTGAAACATAAGCATAATAATATGGACATTACCTCAGTGTGTTATGGTAGGAAACAGATGAGAGGGTATATGTGAAAGCATTCTGCACATCACAAAATGTTACAAACACAAAAATTATAACTGAGAACGCTATACATACGTAAGTTATAAACAAAGAGGAAGGCAGACTAGTGTGGTGGATTTGAAATTTACTCATTATAACACAGATGGGCAAAAACTAATTTTTTCAAAAATTGTTTATCCCATCACATAATTGACTTCATCTTGCTCAAAAGTCTTCATTCATACTTGGTGGTAATGAAGCAAAATAAAAATTTAAAGCTTGTTCATTTGGTATAACTGAGGTTCTTTAGAAAATAGTCAATTTGGGGAAAATGTTTAGTCTTTCTGGTTTTGCTCTCCCTTCCCCCTTCTCCTGACATCCTGGCATCTCCCCAAGAAGAAGTTTATGTACTATGTGGTGGCGGGGGCGGAGTGTCTGCTTCAGCGATGGCCCTTCCTGGGTGGGCTGCTACATCCTGAGTAAGGCAGGGCTAATCCGGCCTGGTGTCTGGTCTCTGGTCCCTACCTCCACGATATCTGGTTCTGAAGTCTCCGGGGTGGTCCTCTCAATAGAGGAATGGGACAATGATTGCTTCTGGCCCTCTCCCCTGATCAACCAGACTCTTCATCTCAGAGGCTTGGCTGCATCCAGTGCCAGGACCCCAGGTGGAGAGGGGCACCCTGAAGCCTCTGCCACAGCTGCCCCTTGATCTGTGATACTGGGACTCCTGTGAAGTGTGTTGATTCCCACTTAGAAGCTCAGTTCATTATCTCCGCCCCACCAGAATGTCTGGGCCAATTCTAAGACATCAGGTACCTGGAGGAGAGGTGAGTAAAATGGCCTTTTCTCAACAGACCACTTTTCAACTCTACTGCCCATGCCAAGGTGGTTTAGAGATTCCCAAGAGGCATTTCCCTGGGGTTCCAGAGGGGAAAGTTGACACAGCTTCCTTTGCTCTCATCTCCCTCCTCAACCTTCTTGTTTACTTTTTAAATTGCCTTGCTTTCCACCCACATCCTCCATCTCTCATCAAGCATCATTCTGCAATACTGGGGGCAGGGTGGGGGGCTTCCCTTCCTATGTAGTTGGGTCTCACTTTTAAAAGCTCTAGTCTTAGATTCTCAGGCTTTCTTCTCAATAAATGGAAGCTTTAGCATTTTCAACAAATCTGGGCTTGTATAAGAACTTCTCTGACAACTGCACAATGACACATTTGTTCTAGAATCTAGACTGCATTTGCCCCACGCCTAAAGCAATAAAGGCCATTGATTCCATGAATGTGGCAGTTGCAGGGTAACAAGATTTACAGGGAACTTTTGAAAAGCCTCATTAAATATTTCAAAATTTTATCCTTACCACATAAGCTAGGTGGTTTAAGATTAGGGGAGATTTCAAGAGCTCCTTGAATAAAAGAAGAAAGATAACTTCATGAAATAATCACATGGAGTAGATGTTATTAACCCACTTTATAGATGAAGAAATGAAGACTCAGGGAAAATAAATAATTTTTGTAGTGAGGCACAGCACATGAGCAGTGAAGACAAAATTTAAACTTAAGTACTTGTATTATAATACCAGTGTTCTTTTTACTACTAATATAAAAGTTCCTTGACAATGTCAATCAATCCAAGAGGGAATATATGGACATGAATTCCTGCCACTTACCTAAGCAAAAAACCACATGACTTCAGGGAAGATTACAAAAGAGAGAAATCCTGATGAGTCATTAAACTTCTTCATTCACCATTTTCCTCATTCAACTAGTATCTACTGAACACTCCCAATATAACAAATATTGTGTTAGAGATTGGAAATCTTAAAGGTAATTGTTCCTGCTCTTAGTTAAATCTCAATATAGGGGGGAAGACAGACCAATGTAATTATAATACCCCTGCGCAAGTCCAGCGCTGTATGATTTTAATATCATGACTTTCAGGGTTTCCAAATCAATTTTTTCCATGCCTCAAATGTTTACTAGAATTTCACACTAATTCTACAGGTAGAAGTTTCATTACAAATTTTGGGATGCAAGGAATTACTTAGACAGTAGAAAATGCTTCTCGATAAATCTGTAAACCACAAAGGGAAAGAGAAATGTAGAATACACAGTGACTCGGAAGACCTGAGAGCCACGCATCTCCACTTCTTGCCTATTTATCACTGGCCATTTCATGTTTCAACAGTCTCAAGGCGCCACAAAGAGCTCCTCTCTGGAGCATCTGCAGTTGGCTATGCACACACAAGCAGCATTAAAAAATAAGTTTGGTAAACTTCATTAAAACATTTTCCTCAAAGATGACATTTTCCAGCGATCTGAGAATCGTTACAGGAAGACTCCTTCTGGAGGTAGGTCATGACCTTGAGTTAGTGTTCAGGTGTCTGGTTATGTGAAGGTTTTATGAGAATAATACATGATTTCCTTTGATAGCTAAAAAGTGACTATGTTATTCAAATGCCCAATGTGGTCAAGGGAAAAACGTAACAAATGTGTCAGAATTCTGTTCTTCCAAATCCTGAAACTCAAACACCTGCCCAGGAATATTAAGATCCTTGACTTAAAAATGAACTCAATAGGCCACTGCCATCACTTAAAACTATTAATTCCAATTAAAAAGAAAAACTACAATTATCCCCTAACTACTAAATAGTCTAAAGTTATTTTAGCAAGGGAAATAAAAACCCACACCCATTCTTCCTCTGTGCCAAGGGGGAGCATTTACATATACCACTATGGAATTATACATATGCTAATTATGCTAATATAAATACGAGAAAATATTCTCTGAAAATTGCAAGTCGAAGAACTATCAAAAACAGGCGAAGGCAAAAAACCCAGATCTGCTGGAAAATAATTTCTGCCATCTTGCTTATTCATGTGTAAACAACCAATATGCTCAACGCTTTGACATCTCTATTCATTTTGGGGTTGGAATCAGCTATAAATATATGACCTTTAATTGTGAGATTGATTTGTCAAAAATTCTGAAATGTGTTACATATGGGACTAACTTCATATGAATACAAATATTTTCATGGTGTTCCATTTTAAGTGATAAATTCTGCGGGGAATTGAGACCCCCTAAATAAAAAGAATGTGTTTGTTAATTCACTCATTTGTTTAATCATTTATACCTAGAACTATAATTTTACCATAAAGCTCATACTTTTAATTTTTCTTTTTTTTTACAGCTGTGCTCCCAAAAATGCTTGACAAGAGCCGTCTATAACACTCTGCAGCTATGAAAGGCAAAGAGAAGCCTCATTCTCCTATTTACATTCTACAGGTACAATCAGACCTCTCTAGGCAAAATCTAAGCAAAAAGAAAGACACCCAGTGGATTAAATGCACAATTTCCCAGTCTTTCCTCCAGGTTTCTGTGCCCTCAAGCAATAAACTGGCTTTTGCATCTGGCAAACATATGCAGAAAACTAGGCCAAATATGGCTGATAAACTTGGCCAAGTTCTTTCATGTGACCCACTGCGACAGCCAACCTAAAGTTCCCAATGTCAATTCAATTTCCAAATAAAAACTTTACTTTTTCATTAATATGTGTTAATATTTAAGATATAGATATAAATAAACCCATCTCATATGTTTAGAGTAAAAAATGCATTTTAAGAAACAATAAATGTACTGCATTTGTATTATCGGAAGGAGTGAATATTTAGAATAAGATGGATATTATGGAAATGGACCTGACTATATGATCTTACTGACACAGTCGAGGCTTTAGAAGCATAAGAGAAGAATGTTTCCAGCGTTTATGCCAGGCGGAATGCCTTCTAGATTGACCAAGGTAAATGGCTATCATAACTAAATCTCTCAAGTCAGCTGAAACTTCATGACTGTAGTTGAAATTCCAGGATTTTTAGAGGTTCTACCAGTGGTCAAATGTAGAATAAAAAAATGTTTAAATAGCCATATGCTTTAAAATGTTGGTAACAGACTTACATAAATGCATCCTCCCTTTCACTAGATTTGACATTTTGAGGCATCTACTACACTAGGAATGGTGATAAAGACATGAAAGTTTACACAGTTCTTGCCTTCAAAGACATCACTGTAATAGTAGAAATCCTAAAACTTGTGCTTCCTGGAATTTCAGCTTGGTTCTTTGGGCTCTCTTTTTTCAAGCCACTTTCTATTATGTCAAGTAAGATGGAAGATGAGTTATGGTGTCTATTACATATTACCATATTAGAGTGACAGTTGTTTATTGCGCCATTACCAAAAAGCTGTATTCTTCCAGAGTGCATATCAATACATATCAGCGAAGATGCAACAACTTTGTCCTGGCTAGCTCATTCAAAAAAACAAAATTACAAGGAAGACATATGTGAGATTAATATATACATCTCTAAGTATAGATGTTTTATCTGACAAAGGAATATACTGAAACTGTACAAATTTTACATCTTTTAGGATTGCATGTAAGGGTATTTGTACTTTCAGAAAACCCCCTTAATACATATTCCAGACACATCAACAAACCTCCTTATACCACTGTAACTCTATTTTTCTTTCTTATGACAAACTTTCCCATTCTGTCTTCTTCCCTTTGTCATGAACAAATTCAAATCACTTGTATCCCTAAAAACCACTCCTGCTCCCATGACACTCACTACCTATGCACCAATCCTCTTCTTATCCAAAATTTGGGGCAAGTGGGATAGTTTTACTGATCCATCTTCTTCACTCCATATTATTTCTGAATCCAATAGATTGCGGTTTCAATCTTTACCATTCTAGTGAAACTACTTACTGCTAAATTTACAGACTATTTTCTAAATTGCTGAGTCCAATGGACACTTTTCGTCCCTCACCTGGTTTAACAGCTCTGTTAAATTTGGCCTTGTGGACCGCACCCCTTTCTTAAAACCATATGTTTCCTCAAGCACTTCCCTCTATTCTGGAACATCCTACTGTTCAGAATTGCCTTATTTCTCTCCACATCCCAACTCTCTTGCCTCTGCAGTAATGCACAGTGGTTATGAGGACTTTGGAGCCAGATTATCTTGGCTCAAATCTCAGCTTTTCCATTTAGTGGCTGTGAGATTTTTGGGCAACTCCTTTAATTTCTTCATCCTTAGTTTTCCATCTGTAAATTGGGAATCATACTAGCATTAGTCACTCGCCCTTGTTGGCCAGGTTGTGGGAGTTGGTGTGTTCTCTGATGCTCTGGTTAATTGGGCAGACACTGAGTCCCTGGGTCTTAGAAATGGAACCTTCTCATGGGTCCTGCTCCACTCCTTCCTGTAGGTCTGGGCCTGCGATGCATTCCTGCCCCTCTCCCAGGAATAAAGGGGTTTTATTCTCTATCCTCTTCCAGCTGCAATGAGCTTTCACCAGTACCCTAAGGACCAGAGTTTGTTGCTCTTCCCCAACATTCCCCTGGAATGACTGAAAATTCCCCTTGTGTCTACAATCCCAGGGGTTTTATCTTCTCTTGCTATTGCATACTTGGCTTCTTGCAATTTGTTAAAAATTTTAGTTGAATTCTTCATACCAGTGTCCTTACACATCTGGCTCCAGTAAGCCAGTGCTTACACCTCATTGCTGCTTAGAAGCACTTGTCCTTCCTTAGATTTCAGGTTAGTTGGTTTCCTTGGGACCTCAGCTCTCTTATGGGTTCAAGAAAAGTTATGTATTTGCAAATCTTCTACCATTTTGTTGTTGTTGTGAGGGTGGGAACATTGCTCTTTTCATCTTTATACATCCTAAATAGAAGCCCAAAATATTGATTTTTCAACCAAGGCTCCAAAGTATTTCTATCGATAAAGGAAAATCTTCTTAACCAGAAATGTCAGAAGAATTGGCTATTTATTTGGGGGAAAAAATGAACTTTTTACCCATACCTCACACTATACACAAAAATGTATTCTAGATTATCATAGATCTAAACATCAAAACTAAACTATAAAATTTTTGGAGGAAAACATAAGAGAATATCTTTGTTATCTTGGGGAAGGAAAAATTTCTCAGGGAGTAGAAGAAAATATTGACAATTAAAGAAAAAATTATAAAGTGGACTTCATCAAAATTAAAATGTTTGTCCTTTGAAAGACATCATTAAGAAAATGAGTAGGTAAAGCTACAGACTGGGAGAAAATATTCGCAAGATATATATCTGACAAAGGACTTCTATCTAACTCGTACAATTCAATAATAAAAAGATAACTCAATTTAAAATATGGGCAAAATGGCCGGCCCGGTGGCACAGAGGTTAAGTTCACATGTTCCGCTTCTCGGTGGCCCAGGGTTCACCAGTTCCGATCCCGGGTGCAGACATGGCACTGCTTGGCAAAAGCCATGCTGTGGTAGGCATCCCACGTCTAAGCAGAGGAAGATGGGCATAGATGTTCGCTCAGGGCCAGTCTTCCTTAGCAAAAAAGAGGAGGATTGGCAGTAGTTAGCCCAGGGCTAATCTTCCTCAAAAAAATAAAATAAATACAATAAAATATGGGCAAAGGACTTGAACATGCACTTCACAAATGAACACGTATAAACAGCCAATAAGCACATGAAATAGTGTTCACCCTCATTAGTCATATGGAAATGCAAATCAAAACCACATGAGACACAATTAAATACCCATTTAAATGGATAAGATTTAAAAGACTGACAACACCCAGGGTTGATGAAGATGTGACAAAAGCAGAACTCTCTTACATTGCTGGTAGGAGGGTAAAACGGTACAACCTCTTCGTAAACTGGTAGGCAAATTAGTTATAAAGTTCAACACCTACCTTTAGTATTTACCTGAGAGAAATGTAAACACATATACATAAAAATTTGATACAAAAATGTGCCTAACAGCTTTATTTATAATGGCCCCAGACCGGAAACAATCTAAATATCCATCAGCAAGACAATGGCTCAACACATCGCAGTTATGTCCAGACAACAGAACACAATATAAAGCTCACAATAGAGCAATAACATGGAAGAGCACCAAAAATCTTAAGAGGAAGAAAGAATCCAGACACAAAAGAGTGCCTATTGCATTATTCCACTTATACAAAGTTCCAGAACAGGCAAAACTGATCTATGGTGAAAGAGGCAGACCAGAGGTTGCCTGAAAGTGATGATGACAGGACTGACTGGAAAAGGGCAGGAGCGATCTTTTTCTGGTAATAGAAATGGTTCTACATATTGATAGGGGTGCAGGTTACACTTATTAAAACTCATCAAACTGGATGCTTAAGATTTGTGTGATTCTTAATCTGTAAATATCTCAGTAAAAAAGCTAAATGTGAAATATATACATGCACACACAATCAGAGACTTTCTCTGACCACCCTACATAAAGTAGAAACCCCCTCTCCCTGACAATTTTGCCTGCTTTAGTATTTGTGATAACATTTATTAAAATTTGACTTTCTAGCATATGCTCATCTGTTTATCGTTTGCATTGCCTATTTGATTGTAGGTTTTTTTGCAGGTAAGGACTTTTTTAGTTTGCCACTATATAATCCAATACCAAAAGGCAATAATTAATCAAATTGCATGCTGAACTTTGATTGTTTTCTTGATATTTTTGAGTTTCTTCTCTGCTTGCCTAACGGCGTTTTTTAAAAATCAAAAGAGATAAAGCATGGCTAAAGCACTTTGAAACCCATAAGCTCTATACTATCTAAAGGATGATTAAATACAAGAAATTAACTGTGTATGGAAGACGTTCAATGTAAGTCAGCTTCAAATTTTCTGTAGAACAGCTCATTGCTGTAACCTTTCATCTAAAGCTGCCTCCCCAAAGCAAGAACAAGACTGGGGAAAGCAGACAGCACTGGCAAGGTGGAGCTTCTAGCTAACTGGCTAAGTCACAGAGATTGCTTAGTTTCCTCAAGTTCATGACTTTGCCTTAACTCCGTGGCTAATGGGAATTCATGATAAGACAGCTTTCTGGGATTAGAGTGTTGCCGTAGTACCAGTCAGATGGAGAATTTCCAGCTAAGCCTCTGTTCAAGCATTTACAGATTTATAACTAATTAGATCCTGTCCACACCTCACCTGAAATCATGTTAGCAAGATCCACGTTCAAGTACATTTATAGCTGGCAGGGGTGTAACACAGTCCTTTAGGCCACGCTGGGCAACTCTGTGACAAGTTTTTTTCTATTTCAAGATTCTTTTTAAAGGAAAGAATAAATGAGTTGGTTTCAAAGAAGCCCCAGATAGAATGCCAAGGTTCCAAAAGGAAGGTACTTTGGTCACCCGTCAAATATATAATCTGATGGATAATTACACACACACACACACACACACACACACACACACACACAATCTCACCCGAGGATATACGCACAGAGTTTTGCAAAACTTAAATATATTTATTAAATTATGAAAGAAGAAAATTGAAAAGAAAAATATCTGAGGGAACATGGAATACAATGTATATTCATTTTATAACGCACAGATTACTCAAGGTTTAGATAAATGATTGCCCAGCAATTTCTTATAATCTAAGTTTTAAAGTGTCCTATGGTGGTTAACACCCCAGATATCTAAATTAGATTGAAGGAATCTCGAACTAATGCAAACACAATTTGAGTATAACAACCCAATATTATTGATATAATTTGGAACAACATAATTTGTTACACATATGTAGCAGGAAGTCGACTCCCAGAACGCAAGAAAATATTCAAACATCAACAATTTGTATTATTACATGTCGTAATGTCATAATCTAGTCATAATATGTTTTATGAACAGAAATACTATTAACCAGCAGGGCAGAACATTTCAATTTAATTCAGAGTACAAGGAAGCAATGGAGTATTCTAAGGGTCTCCTTTAATACTGAATGATAAGTTCGGGATGGCTGGGAGGGAGAGGGTGACAGTTTTCTATACTTATGGTGGACAATTATTTAAATATCCGTGGACACATATTCCTTACATGGCCTCTCCTGTGTTACTAATCAAAATTGGGACTCCGCTCGGCTGAGGAAAAGGCACGGTATGACCTCTGTGAACCTTTACGTCTGAAGAAACTACACAAGTCAGAAAAAAACTCTTAGCTCAGCATAAGATTTGACTCACTATTGCCTTTTCTTCATGGTCACTGCCAAGGCTTACCCTCCATTAGGAGGATTTACCCGGCCTCATCTGTTTACTCCAATCCGGTTTCTATCTAAAAGAGAGTCGCTTGTGAAGCTGCAAATTTATGCACATACAAAAAAAGAGAGTATGTGCCCATAGTTCAGAATAAAAAAAAAAAAAAGAAGACTCTTTCTTTCCTCTTGTAAAGACTGGCAATCTCATGAACTGTCTTTCAATACTTTGGTAGGAGGAGTTATAGTTACTGCATTGAAAATGTTATCATTAGTCCAAGTTTTAATCATGCAGTACCCTTAGGAATTCCAGAAGATGACAAGTTATCCAACAATTTAGACAAAAATATTTGGTTTAAGGATCAAGTCACTGTCTGTCTGTCTCTATTTCTCACTTGCTTCCTTGTGTGATTTTTATACAGAAAGAAAGACTTTTGGGAAACTGAGATATTTTAACAATATGTAAATACCTAGAATGACAATAGTATTTTCCAAATTATGCAACTTTGATCTTGAGAACAAGGTGACTCTGGGGTCTTGAGGATCCAGGACATAGTGAAATAGAATGGACATTTCCTCCCAAGTGTTTTTACAGACCCACTGGGTGCCCCCACCCTCATTGTGAGTCTCTAACCATTAACTAGTCATAATGACCAATAGCTGGTCCAGCTTTGCAACAATTCAGACCCTTGGCTGGGATGCCAAACACAGGACTGGAGCCCACAAGCTGTGAGGACAAACTGACAGTTCCTGACAGTTTCTGCCTGGGCCAGGATCTGAACCAAGAGGCAGGGCAAAACTCCCACCTGCTGTCCATCTGCCATCCTGCCTTTATCAAAAAGTTATACCATGAACCATAGACAGATGGGCACTGCAAAGATCTATTAGGAAGAAAAAACAAGAGGTCTGAGGTGATTAGAATAATGACCTTTATTCAACATAGAAATCCCAGTAGTAATGAAAATCATGCATAATTTTGAGGTCTTTTAATTGTGCAAAAGAGATATTGTCTTTTGCCAACGTTCAAAAAAGATAAAGAAAATGATGTTTGTATTCTATGCACTAAGTATATAGTGCACTAAATACTCCATACCCTAGGAGCAAAGAGGAGTTAAGAATATATGTGTATATATATGTACGTGTGTGTGTGCATATAGATATATAATGTCTTCACATGAAGTTATTTTTCTCAATGACACATCAGTGAAGTTTAACATAACGTTATCAAGCGAACAAAACAGAAATCTTTTATAGGTTTTTGGTAGTGTGCATTTTCATCAAAAGCCTACTCTCTATAAACAGGAAACTGGGATAAGTCAGCTTGTGTAATAAACAAAGGACTTCAGACATAAAGGGAATAGCAAACTCCTGAGCTAAAATGAAGTGTGTTATGTTTCCATAGCAAAAACGACTTTTGTAAGGCAAATAAACACCCTAGACAAAAGGCAGTTATTCAGTGCACATAACATACAATGTGTACTTACGATGTGCCAGGCAAAGTGCTAGATGCTAGCGATAGAAGACGAGCAAGGAGTGTGACACAGACGGTCTTTGTGTCCCAGGAGCTTATGGTCTCCTCAGGAGATGGATACGTAAGTTGCTTCTTATATAGTATAGTGAAATAGCATACAGGAGAAAAGAGAGAGAACCATGTGGTTGGTCTTTGAGGGGTGAAATACTCATACAAGTTGTTTGGAAAAGGCAAAATTTCATATATGTAGTATGTTTTAATTTCCATATGTTTTTAGTAGATTTACAAAGTTTAATTTTTCTTTAGTTTGTATAAGAGAACCAAATATGGATAATCTATGTTTTGAAAAAGCAAGAACCATCTTTTTAAAAAGTTAAAATTTTTATTATAACTTTTATATCTTAGGACCATTTCTTCTTTTTATAGCATAATATCATCTAAAAGTTGACATGAAAAAAAATTCAACAAATTTCTATAATCAAAATAGTTTATAATGAACTTAAATAATATGAGAAATGTGAACTATAGCCACAAAAAGTGGTGTACGAGAAATTTCTAAGTGATTTTATTTACAATAGCTCAAAAATGGCAGCAAGCCAGCAAGAGAAAAATGGATAAGCAAACTGGGGCCTATTGATAAAACTAAATACTCCTGAACAATGGAAATGAAAGGTCTCCCAATACATACGCTACACGGGTCTCAAAACACTATGTAAAAGAGTACACACCGTATGATTCTATTTATACAAAGTTTAAGAACAGGCAACTAATATGTGCTGACAAAAGTCAAAAGCTATTAACCACACAGGGGCCAGCCCCATGACTTAGTGGTTAAGTTTGGAGTGCTCCACTTTGGCGGCCTGTGTTAAGTTCCCAGGCACGTACCTACACTTGGCAGCAGTCATGCTGTGGCAGCCACCCACATACAAAATAGATGAAGTCTGGCACAGATGTTAGCTCAGGGCCAATCTTTCTCAGCAGAAAAAAAAAAAGTGATTAACTCCAGCTGAGGATGGGGGCTATTGAAAGGAAAGGGATATGAACAAAGTTTCACAGATAATAGGAACGTTCTATATCTTCATCTGGATTACATATATAAAAAGTGTATTTGTGAAAAGCCATTGAGCTTTACACATAAGATCTGTGCATTTTACTGAATGCAAATTATATCTCAATTTTTTAATGCAAAATATTGAGGTAATTTGATACAAGAAAATAGAGCTTAATCAGGTAAGTAATTTTTAAATTCTTGTTGACATATAACAAAATGTCTAGAAAGTGCACCATTTTACAAATAATAATATAAATTCGAGAATTTATATTTTCGTACCCACAATTTCAAGGGGCAAACAAGAATAATAAATGCTCGGAAAACACCCATTAGGAAATTCTTTCACTTGAACTGCAATGTGCTCCTTATCTGAGCCCTATTTAAATAACTTAATCCAAGTCAGGGTCAGAAGGGTATCTAAAGCATATGGAAAATCTTATGCTTTATCACATGTCCATACATCCTTTATTTTTTAAAAAACAACTTGACTTCATTGTTACATGAAATGGCCTTGCTGCCCTTATTCTTCGTTTCCTAAGAGTTACTTAATCCCTACGAAAATAACAAGTAGAAATACACAATACACAATTCACATGAGCCTCCGATTATTCTGAGAAATAAACAGAAAAAGAACACTGTACTATTTTCAAAATGTACATCATTCAGATACAGTAATTTACCCTTTGATTTTTACATTTAATCATTATATAAACTCACCTTCATAAGGAAGTTGTCACTGACCTACTATATGCATTTCACAACAGGAAATATTGTCACCAATGTTAATTCTTTATTCTTAAATATATTCTTAACTAAAAGATATTTAAACCACCACAAAGAATTGGTCCTAAGGAGCTTTAATAATATCCAAGGATTAGTTGTGCATTATAATATTAATACCACTTTAATTTATATACAGCTTGATTCTGATGGCTCCAAGCACTTCACATATATAATCAATTTTATCATTAATAACCCAGTGGAGAGGGAAAACATAGTATTGCCTTCTATGCCCTTGACACAATGATAAATGCAAAGAATAGTTGGAATGTGGAATCTAAAGTTTCATAGCAGCTATTTTCTCAAATTGCTTGTCTATGTGTGTGTTTCTAAGGCACACAATTTAACAATCATTTCTGCTCTTCTCTGCGCAACTCACAATGAAGAGAACTTTGTCACAACGGTTTGGCCAATTTTAAAAGAAAGATTCTATACCTTAACATACAGTTAATTATTTCTGGGGAAAAAAATTCAATATGGGTTCTGGTTCAGTCATGGTGGGGTAAGCCCACTGTCACCCATTCTTCACTCTGATTACAACTAAAATCTTTAAATTATATATATTTGGTCATGTGCCACATATTGATGTTTTAGTCAATGCCAGACCACATATACAATGGTGGTCCCATAAGATTAGTAGTGTACAGCCTAGGTCTGTAGTGGCTATACTATCTAGGTTTGTGTAAGTAGATTCTACAATATTCACACAACAACAAAATCACCTAATGACTCATTTGTCAGAATGTATCTCCATTGTTAAGCAGAGCATGAGTGTGTGTGTATATATATAATCTCAACCACCTGAGGACCTCAAAAGCATGCAGCTTCTGGAAAAGAGTCAAAATTTGAAAAATGACCTGCATTGTGATGTTTCCCATATTTCTTTTTGTTTTTTTCTCCTGCAGTATGAACCCAAAGGTAAAACCCCAGTTGCAAAATGGTGAGCAATGACAGCTGCACAAGCAGATAAACTCTGAGATAAATTCTCTTTTTTTGGGAAGAGGAACCAGAAATAAGGACTCCCGCAGGCCAGAGAGTTTGGGGAGAATCCCAGAGATAAGTGAGAGAAAAGGATCCCTTAATTCTGTGAATGAACAAGCATCACCTTACATGCATGGAAAGGCACCAAATAAGGCTATCAAAGGCTTTTAGGAGCTATGGAGATTTGAGCCTTATGTACAAGTCTCATTCTAATCCTGAATTACACATGTCCCAGAGACACAAACCAATATAGAAAAGGCTTAGAGAACTGAGATCCGAACCACTTTCCAAAGGAGGTGAAATACAATTTACAGTCTGAATCTAAGTGGCTTAATTGCCTACTAAAATAAACATCATCATCCTCCAGATAGTTATAATAGGAATATTAGGATAGACACTACACAACAGAATATTCACAACATCCAGAGTGCAATCCAAAACCACTCAACATACAAAAAAGTAGGAAAACATGGTCAAGTCTTAAGGGAAAAAAAAAACAAACCATGAGATGATCCAGGTGATGGAGTAATCAGACATTTAAGCAGCTATTATAACTATGCTCCACGAGTAAATGAAAGCACTCTTGAAATAAAGAAAAATACAGGAATCTCTCAACAGAGAAAAATGAACAATAAAGAAGAAACGAAATGTTTGGAAGCAAAAAATACAGGAATTGAAAATGAAAAATTCACTGGATGAATTCAATAGCAGTATGGAAATAACGCAAGAAAGAATCCAGAGCTTGGAGATAGATCAACCGAAATGATTCAATCTGAAAAACAGAATGAAATAGATGAAATGAACCTCAGAGATCTGTGGGACAATTTCCAAATATCTACCATATGTAATTGGAATACCAGAAGGAGAGGAGAAAGAGATTGAGAAAGAAAATTTTTTAGTAAAAATTGTATTATTTTAAAGTATGCAACATGATGATTTGGTGTACATATACATAGTGAAATGATTTCTAAAAGTCACTACTCTCGTAGCAGATTTCCAGTATTCAGTATAGTATTACTAACTATAGTTATCATGCTGTACATTAGATCCTAGACTTATTCATCCTACATAACTGCAAATTTGTACCCTTTGACCAACATCACCCCATTTCCCCCCACCTCCCTATCCCTGGCAACTATCTACTCTCTGCTTCTAAGTATTCAACTTTTTTAGATTTCACATATAAGTGAGATCATGCAGTTTTTGAGAAAAGAAATTGTTTTAATAAACAATGCCCAAATGTTTTCCAAATTTAGTTAAATACATTAATTTATAGTTCAAGAAGCTCAGTGATCCACAAGAACAAAGAAAACGACACCCAGACCCATCATAGTTAAACTGGTGAAAAATACTTATAAAGAAAGAATTATTGAAAAGAGCTAGATCTATATGGCCCATTACACACAGATTTGTCATCAGAAACCGTGGAGGCACAATGGCAGAACAACATCTTTACGGACCCAAAGAAATGTCAACCCAGAATTCTATAACTAGCGAAAATATTCTACAGAAAGTGAAAGAAGTGCATATTCAGATAAAGGAAAAATAAGATAATTCATCCCCAGGAGACTTGATATATAAGATATGGTAATGGAAGTTCTGCACACTGAAGGAAAATGACACCAGGGGGAACCAGGGATCTTCAGGAATGAAAGAAGAGCAACAGAAATGGTAAATTCTTGCATAATGGAAAAGATTATTTTTCTTTTATAGGTTCTCTAAAATATGTATAACTATTTAAAACAAAAATTATTTTATTAACTGGTGGGATTTTCAATGTATGTAGATATAATAGATATGAAAGCTATAACATAAGGGTTAGCGGGGGATAATTTATATCATGAAACTTTCCCACATTTTTTGTGAAGTGGTACGGTATCAAACTTCATAGACGGAAATATTTGGTATTTAATGTAATTCCTTGAGAAAACACTAAAACAAAATACAAAGAGATTTAGACAGTATATACACATTAGATAAAATAGAATATGAAAAAATATGCAAATGATCTAAAAGATGGCAGGAAAAAGGGAAGTGAGAATCCAAAAATAGAGAAGATAAACAGAAAATAATTTACTGATGAACCTAAATTCAACCATAGTCTAAAGACTTTAATTCAATGGCAAAGACTGGCAGAGTGGATATAAAAACACAAACCACTATATACTAGCTGTACGAGAAACACTTTACATATAAAGAAAATAGGTTTAGGGGGCCAGCCCCACAGCTGAGTGGTTAAGTTTGCGCCCTCTGCTTCAGCGGCCCAGGGTTTCGCCCGTTTGGATCCTGGACACGGACCTAAAACCTACTCATCAAGCCATGCTGAGGTGGCGTCCCACATAGCAGACCTAGAAGGACCTACACTAGAATATACAACTATGTATGGGGGGCTTTGGAAAAGAAGACAGAAGAAAAAAGAAAATAGGTTTACAGTAATGAACGGAAAAATATAGATTATGCAGTTAGTAAGCATGAAACGAAACTTTACTATCAGACAACAAATTGCAAGACAAAGAGTATTTCCAGAGATTAAAAGGAATCAGGAATGTCTCGGAGATATTTTGGGTTCAGTTCCAGACCGCTGCAATAAAGTGAATATTGAAATAAAGTGAGTCACATGAATATTTTGGTTTGCCAGTGCATATGAAAGTTATGTTTATGCTATACTGTAGTCTATTAAGCGTGCAATAGCATTATGTCTTAAAAAAACAATGCACATACCTTAACTAAAAAATATTTTATTGCTCAAAAATGCTAACCATCATCTGAGCCTTCAGCAAGTCAAAATCTTTTTGCTGGTGGAGGATCTGCAAAAAAAATGCAATATCTGCAAAGTGAAATAAAGTAAGCCATAATAAAATGAAGTATGCCTGTATTTCAAATTATAACAGAGGCAATTCACCATATAGACAACTATCGATGTCAATGTACCTAATTAATAGATCCTAAAAAGATTTAAAACAAATATTGACAGTATTAAGGGAAGAAATAACTAAGTCCACACTCCTGATAAGAGATTTTAATACCCCACTCTGAGTAACTCACAGAAAAACTAGATTCCCCTCCTTAAAAAAAGGTCAGCAAAGATATCAAAGATGTCAAAAACAGACTACCTTGGTCTAATTAACATTTATAGAATGCATCTAACAACTTGAGAATACATATTTATTTTCAAATATGCATGGTACGTTCACCAAGATAGACCATGCTCTGGTTCATTAACAAAGTCTCAGTATTAAAAATAATCAAAATCATACAGAATGTATTCTCTGATCATGACATAGTTAAATTAAAACATATCTAGAAAAACACCAAATATCTGTAAATTAAATAATACACTTCAAAATAATTCATGAATAAAAGACAAATCCACAAGATAATAAGAAATTACTTTGAACTGCATAACAACAAAAATACAACATACTAAAAGCTGTGGGATGAAGCTAAAGAAGGGCTTTGAGAGAAACACATAACTTTAAATGCTTGTATTAGCAAAGAAGAAAGATATAAAATTAATGACCTAAGTTTCCATCATAAAATCTGAAAAAATGAACAAATTAACCTCAAAGTAAGTAGAAGGAAGAAAACAGTAAAGAGCAAATATGAGTGAAAAATAAAACAGACAAAATCTAATAGCTAGTTATTTGGAAAGATCAACAAAATTGACAAAGCCCTGGCTGGAATGTTCAAGAAAATGAGAGAGGACACAAATGACTATCAGGAATGAAAAACACAGACCCAAGAAACTTTAAAAGGATGGTAAGATAACAACATTACACTAAAATATGTGACAACTACATGAAACTGACAAACTTCTTGAAAAATACAATTTACCAAAACTGACATAAAGAAAATAGAAAACTGGAATATATATATGAAATTAAATTATCAAATACCTTCTCTAAAAGAAAACCCCAGGCCAATATGTTTTTACTGGTGAATCCTGGCAAACTCTCAAGTCGCTTATCTTACATAAATATCTTCAAAAAATGAAGAATTTGGGATCCCTGCCCAACTTGGTTTTATAAGGCCAGCAGAACACTAATGCCAAAATCTAAAAAAGATATTGTAAAAAGAAGAAAATACTTCAATATCCCTCATATAGATGTAAAAACCCTTAACAAATGTTTTATACATATATATATATGATTAAATTACATTTGATAACGATATCATAACCGAGGGAGCTTTTCCTAGGAATGCAAGGTTGGTTTAACATGCAGAAATCAATGTCTTTCACTATATTAATAGAAAAAAGGATAAAAAACATATGATCGTTTCAATAAAGGCAAAAAAGAAAAGCATTTAACAAAATTCAACACTCCATGATTTAAAAGAAAAAAAAATTGAGCAGATTACGAATAGTGGAGAACACCTTTAAACTGACAAAGAGCGTCTAGGAAAAACGAAGAGCTAATATAACACTTAGTGGAAGACCTGAGCTTCTCCCCATGAGATAAGGAACAAGTTAAGAACATCCGCTTTCAATACACTTATTCAATATTTTATTGCAAGTCTTAGCCATGGCACTAATGCAAGGAAAAAAAATGAATGAATAACAGTCAAAAAAGAAGTAGAACTGCCAATATTTGTATATGATATGATTGTTTAGCTAGAAAATACCAAGGACTCCATAAAAATCTACACATACTAATTAAAGATTCAGCAATAGCAGGTGCTGATAAATATAAAAAAAAGTAATTCTATACTGATATATTAGTGGCAAAAAGTTGAAAACGAATTTTTTATAATCCTTTTTACAGCAGGGGGAAAAAAGAATACCAATGAATAAATCCAAGAAAAGATATCCAATACCTCTATACTAAAAACTACAAAACATTGCTATATTAAAGAATACATAAATAAATGGAGAGATGTACCATATCCATGGATGGTAATTTTCCCCAAACTGATCTATAGACTCAGTATAGTTCCAAACAAAATCTACCAGGTTTTCCTTTGTAGAAATTGACAACATGATTCTAAAATTAATCTGGAAATACAAAGGACCTAAATAGTTAAAAGTTGAAGAATTTGCCTCACCTAATTTCAAGATTTACCATAAAGCTAATTTCAAGATTTACTATAAACCCCAGGAATGTAGGTTATTGGCAAAAAGATAAAGGTATAGATGTACAGAACAAAATATAGAGTGTTCAGAAATAGATCCACACATATAGGGTCAATTGATTTTTCACAACTGTGTCAAGGCAATTCAATGGGGAAAAGAAAGTCCTTTCAACAAATGATGCTGGATCAACTGGAAATCAAAATTAAGGGGAAAAAAGTATAAGACTGTCCTCACACTCAACACAAAAATTGACTCAAAATGGATCACAGACCTAAATGTACAACCTAAAACAATAAAACTTCTAAAAGAAAACATAGGAAAAAATACTTGTAATCTCATGGTAGGCAGTTTTTGTAGATAGAATACACACAAGAAATACAAAACATGAAAACTAAAATTGATAAATCAGACTTCATCAAAATTCAAAACTTGTGTTCTTGGAAAAATACAACCAAAAAAAAAAAAGAGAAAGAAAGATGAGCCATATTCAGGAAGAACATTTTCTTAACAGAACATCAGATGAAAGACTTGTTTTCAAAATCTTATAAAAATAACTCCTGCAGTTCAATAGTAAGAAATAATCCATTTTTAAAAAAGAAAATTAACAAAAGGTTTGCACAGACTTCACAAAAGAAGATAGGCAAATGGCCAAAAGCACATGAAAAGGTGCAAGAATCATTAGTCCTCAGAGGAAAGTGAGTTAAATACACAATGAAATGACACCACACATCCTTTAGATTGGCTAAAACTAAAAAGACTGACCAGACCAAGTTCTGACAAGGATTTTGAGGAATCAGACCTCTCATTCACTGATGGTGAGAATGTACCATGGGGTAACCACTTTGGAAAACTCTTCTTCAGCTTTACACATACCGCGGCCATTCCAGTTTCTAGGCATTTACCCATGAAAAAACACACGAACACAAAGATTTGCCAACTTGGTTTGTAATAGCCATTAACTGGAAATTATCCCGAATGTCCAACAGATGAATAGATAAGCAAATTATGGCATATCCAACCACATAATGAACACTACAGGGCAAGGGGGAAAAAAGAGAAAATTCTTATACACACAATAACATAGATGAGTCTCAAAAATGTGCTGAGTGAAGTCGTCAGACCCAAAAAAAGTATACACTTATGATTCTATTTATATAAAATTCTAGAAGATGGAAACTAATTTATACTAGGGAAAAAGCAAGCCAATGGTTGCCTGGGGACGTGGCTGGAAGGAGGCGAGGATTGCAAAAGAGCTCCGAGGAAAGTTTCGGGGATGATGAAAATATTCTTTATCTTGATTGTGGTGATGGTTTCACCAGTAGATAAATATGTCAAAATTGATCAAATTGTATTTAAGTATGCACAGTTTATTGTACTTCAATTATACCTCAATAAAGATGTTTAAAAAATATGCAATGCTCTTGCATAAAGTCTACAAAACACAAATACAACCCAAAATTAAAAAGCTGCCCATATACATTTGGCTTAAAGAAATTTCATTTAGCGTGTTTTACCTCAAAATGGTTTTTGGCTTTTTAAGGATAAAAAGAAAATAATATATTTGAAAAGATGCCATTATATTTAGTTATACTGTTGCAAAAGTTGTATTATTTCAAAATGCAACACTGCGCAGTGTTGCTTTATACACTTTCAACCAGGTCCCAGTGGAACACCAACTGAAACACTGAAACTAGTAATTTATTACATATATTGAATATTACACTTAAGAATAATCCATAAAAAGCTCTAGCATAGTGATCAGAGAATTAACAAAAATGATGAATTTTACCAAAGGGACCACTTCCCTAAGATAGATGGTTACCTACACATGGCTTTATAGTTATAGATTTAACATAAAACCTTCGCATACATCTTATAATCCAGAAGACTTACATTATCTAAGTAAAAATATGCATACAATATTTACATGTATCTTAACAAAGAAATATCAATAACAACACTTTATTTCTATGGTGCGTTTATCCTTGGGGTGCTTTCACAGCTATCGAATGGACGTAATCGTGACGGGGCATTACACTAATCTCTGAGTCAGGAAGACTGTTTCAAGGCACAGTTTTGCTTCTGTCTAGCTCTGTTACCTTGAGCAAATCACTAGGCTTGATTTTTCTCACCAATAAAATGAGCAGGTTGGGCTTGATTATCTTTTAACTCTCTTTCAACTTTGAAATTTGCTTTGTTTTTATCCCGACTCTAATAAGGAAAGCAGGATCAAAGGATGGCCCTGAGAGAGGTTAAGGGAGTTGTACAAAGTCACAGGACCGGTTAAGGTCAGACCAGGGATTAAAGTCCCAGTGGCTGCACATCCAGCACCACATTCCTTCCACTGCCACACACTGCTCAGTAAGCTGGACTGTGGCGGTCTTATGAACACGAGACGTGCTCTTCGACTGCAAGACTCTGCTGAATTTCTGCTTGAGTGAAGGAAGGAAAAAAAAATGCAGAAAGGCATGGGTTTATGATTCCAAAATACTTGGAATTTTATTTCTGTATCTAAAATTCCCAGTACATAAGCTTAGAAGCAAAAATAATTCTTTGAGAAAACAGCCTTATTTTATAGCTGATGTCATCTCAGTAATTCTCTTTTCTGGATATTTAGTAAAGGTGTGCTCAATAACCTGACTACTAGCATCTCTTCCCTCAAGAATATTTTTTGTTAAAAAAAAAGTCAGTTTATTAAAAAACTGGGGTTCAGGGGCCGGCCTGGTGGCGCAGTGGTTAAGTCCACACGTTCTGCTTCGGCGGCCTGGGGTTCACCAGTTCGGATCCCAGGTGCGGACACGGCACTGCTTGGCAAGCCATGCTGTGGCAGGCATCCCACATATAAAGTAGAGGAAGATGGGCACGGATGTTAGCTCAGGGCCAGTCTTCCTCAGTAAAAAGAGGAGGATTGGCGGCAGATGTTAGCTCAGGGCTAATCTTCCTCAAAAAAAAAAAAACCAAAAAAAACAAACTGGGGTTCAAAGTCACAGTGGTCCAAAGCTAAGCTGAGGTTTCATGCCCACTTCCTATTTGAACTGATGGGCCCTGGGTGTGTGGACTTGGCAAGTGATGCAGCAACACAGGAAGAATGTGGATTATAGGAGAGAGCCACCCAAATTTTAATACCAGTTCTGTGGTTTAACAACTTCAGATTGTGAAGAATTGATTTCAATGCCTTCACCTGTAAAACAGGATCATTTCTACCCTTGAAGGTTAGAAGAGAAAAATAGCCTTCTCTCCCAACATTTTACAATGAAATGTTGTGCAATACAAATATGTACAGAAAAGTTAGGAGAATTAAACAATGAAAACTCATTTTCCCTCCACCTAGGTTCTATAATTAACATTTGATTCTATTTGCTTTTTATCAGACACCTATGCATCTTTCCATCCCTCTCCCCCTTAATAAATCCATTTTATTTTTTGATCCATTTCATAGTCGCAAATATCAATATATTTTATCCCTAAACAATTCACCATGCACGAGATAGACTTCAAAATCTTTAGTGTTTTATAAGCAAAATTAACCTAGGGAAATACATAAATTTGAAATATACCATTCAAAAAGTTTCGACAAATGTATACACCTGTACAGTCATGCGCCACTTAACGATGGGGACATGTTCTAAGAAATGTGTCCTTAGGGGATTTTGTCATTGCGTGAACATCTTAGCGTGCACTTACACAAACCTAAATGGTACAGCGTACTATACACCTAGGCTACATGGTACTAATCTCACAGGACCACGGTCATAAGCACAGTTCGCCACTGACTGAACCACTGTTATGCAGCACATGACGATGCAACACAAAGGCAGAGGTTAATGTTCCAGTTTTTTATGGCATTGTTTTCTAAAAATTTCCTCTCACCTTTGGACTGCTTTGGCACCTATACTGGAAATCAATATAAGCGTGTAAGTGGGGGTCTGTATCAGTATGGGTCTATTTCTGGGCTCAATTCTGTTCCATTGACCTGTTTCTTTTTCTACAGGTATCACAAAGTCTTGATGTCTGTAGCTTTACAGTAAGTCATGAAGTCAGAATTCATTCTTCTTTTTTCAAGGTTGCTTTGGATATTTGAGGTCCAGTGCATTTCCACATAAGTTTTAGAATCAGCTTGTCTGATTCTAAAGCAAACACCTGGTGGGACTCTGGTTGGGATAACAACGAATCTATAGATCAATCTGGAAATAATTGATATTTCAACATCGCTGAGATTTCTAATCAATAAAAACACCATCTTTTCCTATATATTTAGGTCTTCTTTAATTACTTTCAGCAATATTTTTTAGTTTTCAGTGTAGATGTGTTCATGTATTTTGCTAAAATTATTTCTAAGTATTTTATGTTTAACCTATTGTAAGCAGAATTTTTTTTTAAATTTCCAATTCTTTGTACTAGCATGTAAAAATACATTTGTTTGTATATTGATACTATATCCTGCAACCTTGCTAAACTCATTTATTAGTCCTCACAGCTGTTTTATAGATTCTTAGGATATTGTGTGCCATCAACCATGTCGTCTACAAACAATTTTACTGCTCCCTTTTCAATCTATATTTCTTTTCTTTCTCTTAGTGCACTAGCTAGGACCTCCAGAACAATAATAACTAAAAGAGGTGAGAGTGGATATTCTTGCTTAGTTATCAATCTTAGGGTGATAATGTTCAGCATTTCACCATTAAGTGTGATTTAGCTGTAGATTTTTCATAGATTCACCTCATCAGATTAAAGTTCCCTCCATTCCTACTTTGCTTCAAGTTTTTATTACAAATGAATGTCCATTTCGTCAAATGATTTTTCTGCATGTATTTAAATCATCATACGTTTTTTTCTCCTCTATTCTGTGGTTTTGGTGAATTACATAATTTTCCAATATTTAACTTTGCATTCTGGGGATAAATACAACTTAGTTGTGATATATCTATGATTTTTATGCATTGCTACATGTTATTTCTTAATATTTTGTTAAGGTCCCAACTTTAAAAAAATTTTCTTTTTGGCATCAGGATTATGATAGTTACACAAAATATGTTTCCATATCCTCTATTTTCTGAAAAATTTGGCATAAGATTGGTGTTATTTATTCCTTAATTGTTTGATAGAATTCACCAAACCATCTGGGCCACAACTGTCTTTGAATAATCACTGTGTCCTGGACACAGAAAGAATCTACCTAGAAAGTCACAGTAGATTGTAAGTTGTACAAATAAATATAATGTAAGAAACCTCTTTAGTATATGGCACTCAAAATAAAATAAAATATATATGGCACTCATAAAATGAGCAAGGGGTACTACGGTCATAGTTACTTTTTCAAGACACGAAAGAGATTATTTCTTTAAAATGTAGTAGGTTTAAAGTCCAATTTCAGACATCCCACTAATGTAATTCTTAAAAGAAAGAAGACACATTAGACAACGAAGTTAGTTACATTTAATATCGACCCTATATCAGAATACATTCACTCCATCCCATTTTTCTTTCGACATCTTATTACGTGATTGTGTTTACCTAGAGCATGCAAGCATGTTAAATAAGTCACTGGCTATGCTCATTCTCATATAAAGGGCACGAGAAGCCTATTTACAACGCATTAAACAGTGAAGTGCCAATTAGGAAATAAAAACTTACACAGAAAATCACATTTGTGCAGCATGAATTGCCAAAAAAAAAAGGTCTAACATTTTTATTTCATCTGACACTGAAAACAAATAAACACCACAGATCTTTAGAGTCTTTATAGTTCCCTGAATAACCAAAAGAGGTAGATCGTATTTGTTTCTTAAGATGGGACATTTCATTGCCTGAGAGGTTTAGATCATGAGTCAAAAAAAAAAACACAAAAACACACACCAGTGGGATCAGGCATACAGACTAACTGTGCATTGATTTTTTTTTTCTGCTTTTTCTCCCCCAATGCCCCCAGTATATAGTTGTATATTTTTTATTTTTAGTTGTGAGTCCTTTTAGTTGTGGCATGTGGGACGCCACCTCAACATGGCCTAATGAGCAGTGCCATGTCCGGGCCCAGGATCCGAACCTGTGAAACCCTGGGCTGCCGAAGCAGAGCACTCAAACTTAACCACTCGGCCACGAGGCCGACCCCAATGCGTTGATTTTGTTGTGTGTGAAAACTGTGAGAAAGGGGATAAATGCACATGATCCCAATATACATTTTTCTAATATTATTTCCTTTACTTGAACTTACCAAAGAAGAAAAAAAAAAGAGCTAGCCAGCTACTCTTTCTTTTAGCAACTAAACTTTATCCATTCATTTTCCTCATTCATCTCACAAATGTGAATTAAGAATGCTGCACGTCTCTCAGCATAGAGGGCTAGGGAAAAAATTAGGTTGACAGGGTTCAGTTTTGACAGTGCATCCAGCTGTTGACAGCTTCTCATTTTTTCCATAAACCTAACTGCTATCAGTTTATGTCAAGTTTCTAACACTTCCAGCTAGGGAAGACTTCAGAGAAGAAAAATGCTTTCCTTGGAGTTTACAAATGCCATTTGGTCTAATTTTTCAGCAAGGGTTTGTCTAGTTAGATTATGAGAATTTTCCTGGAGAGCAACAGCAAGAGAATGTCTCCCATGCTGTCAGAGAAAGAGAGTTATATTTTTGTTCCTTGGAAGAAACATATAATGTAATGGGCAAAATGTCAAGTGGGTGGGGAGCCATTAGCCCACATAATCCTCCAGAGAGATCTCTAAGAAAAAGGAATTCTGAACAAGACACTACACTAGCACATTTGGGTTCAGGAAATAGTCCAAGAAGACAGATGGGGGATGGGTTTCTGGGGGCAGGATTCACAGTAAAGGCTCCTACCCAGAGAGCAAGTGATTGTGCGGGTGTGAGGAATGACCAAAGTCAGGAGTGAGTTAGGGAAAACTGAGTTTCAAACACTGGAAAGACTATGAGAAAAATGAGCCCAGGGGGTGAAGGCAGGATCAACATGGGGACTGCGAGGATGTTCAGAGAGTGAGAACAGGAGCAAGGAAAGAATGTTTTGGATGATTTCTGCAGGTCTTTCTCTGCCTGAATTTCTCATCTATCAAATGGGCGTGTCTACGGGCAACATCAGAGTGGCTTGAAAAGCTAAAAGCAAGATTGAGGTGAAGATTCGATGCTTAACCATGAACTCTACGTTAGACCAAGTACACTGCTATGTAATATTCTAGTCCTTTATTAATTTATTTAGTACACATTTCTTGAGCAGCTCAAAGACATTTTTATTCTATAGATGACTTCTATTTTAGGTGAGCCTCATAGTCTCAAAATCTGTACTTAAAAACTGCCAAGTTTTAAGCTAATGATCCTGCGTAATCCCTTTCGATGAGGTTTCACTGGAGGACTGCATTAGATTTCAAGCTCTTACAGCGTTTAATGTTAGTTGATTTGTAAAATATTTTTCAGACATCCATTCATCATGCACGTGGATGTTTACTTAGTGTGGTGATTAAGAGCAGGAACTGGGGAGTCAGGCTGTGTGCACTCAAAGCCCAGCCTCACCCCTTATTAGCTGTGTGACCTTGGGCAAGTTATGAAATCTTTGTGGAATCGGTTTCCTCCACTATACAGCAGGGAAAAGGGCAATACCTGCCTTACACGGTTGTTATGAGAATGAGTTCTACATAAAGCATTTTAAAACAATGCCTAGCCGGAAGAGGTGAGATCTAAGAGTCAGTGGGAGCCGTTCTAAGAATATAAATAATACTGATTTTTTTTTTCTTTTTACTGGATTCAACATTCTAGTTTAAGAAATTCCAAAAAGCAGGTGTCCACATCTATCAACATCTGCCAAACTCCTTCCCTTAAAGAAATTGAAATTACTTGGCTTAGGATCAACGTTAATGACTAAGACTGGATCTACAAATCCACAAAGACTTGGAAAACGAATGGCCCCTTTATAACTCACAGTTACTATTTCAATTGCCTGGTTGTGCCTGAAAATAACTAACTGAGCCAAATCTAACTGCTTTGTACATACCTCAAAGATACCCAAGGCCTTACCCCATTGTAAAATAAGATGTGGTTACAGAAACTCTGATAAGTCAAATTTTCCTAGCTCTTATTGTCACCTCCTTCATTAGATTCTACGGCAAATTCTTTCTCTGAGAATTCCCATGTACCCCCCACCTCTCCCACCCCCACTGCTGGCACTTCACAATGGCTGGGAACCCTCAAGGTGATAAAGCCAAAATGGCAGTCTTTGGCAAAGCGAGGAAGGATGCCACTTTTCCTGGTGTCACAGGCTGTAGGAGGAGCCTGTCATGGTGCTGCAAGTTTCTCACTATCTCAGAATTTTCAGTCAAAAAGCTCTGTACGTCTTTATTTATAGCCTTTCTGCTGTTTCCCTAAACTCCCCAATTCTTTGTTCTCATATGTTTATTTAAAATAATTTTAAAATTTAGGTGTTTCTGCAGTTTACATAAAACTATTTGATTCTTATGCAAATTCCAGATAACTTTGCCATGGGGGGTGGGGAGGAACCAGTTATAGATAAGTAAATGTGGACATATTTAAATTGTGCAAAATGAATATTACTAAGCTGTATTTACAAGTTGGGCCTTCACCAGTCTCCACCTCTGAGTTCTACTGTCACGTACCACATAACGACATTTTGGTCCACGATGGAACACAACTGTGGTCCCGTAGATTAGTACTATGCAGCCTAGGTTTGCAGTAAGCTATAGCACCCAGGTTCATGTAATTATACTCTATGATGCTTGCACAACAACAAAATCACCTAATGATGCATTTCTCAGATGTATCCCCATTGTTAAGTGACAAATGGCTGTATTTCATGTTGAAATAACTGACAGGACACATAGAAGATTCTCCTCAAGGGGGAGAAGGCATAGTCCACGCAGTTCTAAAGTCTTACCAAGTGACCTTGAAATAAGTTGTTGAGTTGGGAAGTAGGAGTTGGGGGTTGGAGGTGGCCAAGAGTTGACTTTTACCATTTTTATGTTTATAATCATTTATTTAAGTATATGAAAAACTTAAGTGGAGAAAGACTCAGGAACAGAGAAATACACCGAATATTAGAAGTCCTCCTAATATCATACTTTGCTGTTAACCACTGCTGACCAACCTAAGGCCAGCCATAAGGACCTGGATCCCAGCATTTCTAAAGCGGTCCCTATCTATAATCTCTCAAGAAAAAAGTAAATTAATTTCACAGATTAGCTTAAAAATTATTACTAGGCAATCAGTGTTGTTAGTCCTTTTATAGGAGAACATGTGTCAGCTGAGAAGGCCAAGTTCTGAACCTTCTCTAATACATACAGACCTGCACTACCCAATACAAGGCACCCACAGGCCACACGTGGCAATGGAGTGCTCAGCACGCAACTAGTCCAAATCATAAAATACACATCAGAATTTGAAGACTTCATATGAAATAAAGAATGTAAAATATCTCAGTAATTTCCATAGTGATTACACATTAAAATGATAATATTTTGGCCATAATGGTTTAAATAAAACATTATTAATACTCACTTCACTTGTTTGTCTTTACATTTTTTACGTGGCTACTAGAAATTTTAAACTTCTTGATGTGGTTTGGCTCTGAGGTCCACATTACATTTCTCTTTGACAGCACGGGCCTGGATCAATCGGAAGAGAGAGTAGGGAAGAAAGGTCTCAGAGCAAGCAGGGCTCAGGACAAATACCACAAGGAAATACTACAGAACAGTCCTTGTCCTGGATATCTCATTCCTCAAAGTGGTATAGAAACCTTGATACACAGAACCTATGTACTGCTAACTTTGCTTTTAGTAGATAAGTTTTTATTTATTTAACTTTTTTTTGAAGGGGAAGATTCTCCTCAAGCTAACATCTATTGCCAATCTTCCCTTTTTCTCCCTCCCTGCCCCTAGGTTTGTAGAGTTGTAAGATCTTCTGGTTCTTCTATGTGAGCCACTGCCACAGCATGGCTACTGATAGATGAGCGGTGTGGTTCCGCGCCCAGGAACCGAACCCGGGCTGCCGAAGTGGAGCATGCTGAACTTTAACTGCTAGGCCATCAGGATGGCTCAACAAGTCTTTTTAATAGACTTTTATTTTATTTATAAAATTATTAAATTATATCTTGACTTTGAGGTGAAAACAAATGAGTCGTGCAGATGGCGGATGTGCATAAAGATGATCAATTGATAGTAGCCGGTATTGGCTGGGGTATAGGTGGTAAGTGATACGGACACAATCATCAGCCCCTCATAGTCACAATTCAAAATGGTTTGGCCGATAGTCTGTTTCAGTGACTGGCAAACTACGACATGTAAGCCAAATTTAGCCCCACCCCTTTTTTTAGAGAAAGTTTTATTAGAACACAGGCATGGCCATTTGTTTATATATCGTCCATGGCTGGTTTTGCACTAAAACAAAAAACAAAAACAAAAGTCTATGGTCAACACTAAAATAAGAGTGGTCCTTTTAAATCAGATGTCTTTCCTCTGCTTAGAATTCTCCAGTGACTCTTCACCTTACTTAGAGTAAAAGAGAACAAAAGCCAGAGTCCTCCCCACCTCCTACTTCATAGCAATCAGCAACTTGCTGCTCCTAGACTATACCAAACAAACTCTTGCATCAAACCTTTGCCCTTATTCCTCCCCCAACCTAAAAGACTCTTACCCTACAGATCTACGAGCTCCCCTCCTCCTCTCCTTCAGGTCCTGTGCATATGTTAGTAACCACTGGATATAATATGGCCGCCTCCTTCCCTTTCCTGCTTTATATTTCTGCATAGCACTTGTCATTAACCAATTCACTGTATATTTCACTTCTATGTGCACTATTTTTCCTCCGACTAGAAAGAAGCCCCATGAGGTCAGGTATTTTTGTTTTCTTACTGTTGTATCTTTAGCATCTAGAATGGTGCCTGGCCCATATATGCATAAAAGAGTGAGTAGAGAGTTCATTAATATTGTAACTGCATATGAGATAGTGAAATGTGGGCAAGATGTGATTCTTGCCCTAAATGGCGCCAAATATAATCAAATTAAAAAATATATGCTCAGACATTAAGGAATAGACAAATGGAAACAACCGTATGCCCACCTGTCTTTCCTCCTCGTCTATCCTCATGCAGTCCTCTATCAACCTAACCATTCACCTACTCAGTAGCAGAGACATTTACAATCTTAGGGGAAGCATAATGGTCTGAGGAAAGCAGTCAGCTCCAGCTATGACTACTATCAAAATGCTTTTTGGACATGTGTTGTACAGGACGGGAGCAAAACAGTTATTCATGCTGGGGTACCAGAAGAAGGAAGGTGGCTCAGAATATGGTGGCCTAGACCAATGGTTTTCAAAGTTTGCTCAGCAGCTATTTTTCCTAAAAGGAATTTTAGAGAACTCCAATATGCAATTTAGAAGACCTGGTTGAAGCCTTCTCTTTCTGAGAAGCCCACAGAGATGTTCCCTTCCCCTTCTGTTACCTCGAATCCTCCGCGGCATCAGGGGCATCTTTGTACTTAAGACTATTTAGAACACAATTTGAAAGTGACCAATTTCTAGAAATGGGCCTCAGAGTTTTCAGCATTTTTATAATTTCAAAATGTTAGAAAAAAATTGGAAAAGCAAGAACTGGGAATCTGGCTTGGTAAAATTAAAAGACTCAGCCCCATCGCAGACGTCACAGGCCATGTGATCGACTCATATACTAATGAAGAGACATCCATTCTCAGCTGTACTCCTAGCCTCGCCTTAGTCCTTTGTCTTTTTTTTTTTAATTGAATGGCAAGCAAGATAAATGAAAAGGTAGACATCAGCAGTAGTAACCTGATAAAGATCCAGATAACTAGTGCAGCTGACAGTGCAGATAGAGAACCAGGCAAGAAAATGAGCTCTTCATTCAGTTCTGACCGTAAGAAATGCTCCCAGGACAGTCCTTACAGGATTTTCCTTCCCCTTGTTCACTCCACATTGCTAATATTTAGACACATGCTTCTGGGAGAACAGAGAAGTTCGCTTTTCTGTTGAATGGTTTAGTTGTTTATCATCATTTGAGCCCACTTGAAAAGTGGAATGATAAATCATTGTCATTTATTACCATCAATCACGAAAAAAAGCAATTGCTCAAGTTATCAATATCATCCTAATACTGTGACAAAGGGACATGTAGTACAGAAACATCTTTATACAAAGTTTTGAGGTTCTATATTGTATTGATTGCTTTAATCAAAGAAATCTAAAGATTACTATAGAAATAGATTTTCCCACATTTATATAGTACCTGAACAAATAATTCTATTTTTCTTTAAAAACTCAAACTGAATTAAAATTGTCTCCATGATTCTTATTGTCTGTACCACAGCCTCCTGCCAGATGGTGCTAAAGAACCAACAGCATTATATCCAAGACAATACCTTCACCTTGGGCTTTGAACATCAGCAAAGTATTTAAATGTTAATTACCAACAAGCTTAAGATAACTATCGTGTCAGAGGAAGGTATATTTATCTTCTAAATGTGAAATTTAAGTATGATAAAAATGTAAGTATTATAGCATAATATGCAACTACCAATATTCAACAACAACAGAGTAATAATCCTACTATAACTACAGTCTGGTTCCTCATCCTAAAAACCCTTTGAATACAAGCAATATGCATTTATATTTTCAGGATTAGTTCACCCCCAAAATGAAACTTTTCATTGATGAGAAGCTGACAAACAGGATGACTAATTCTAAATGGTACAATATTTCTTCTGGAGTTTTCTTGAGTCCAAATATACTGACAGCCAAATTTCAAAACTAAAAAACAATCTTAGGATGGGAACTTAGATATAGTAAGTAGGGCCAATTATTGTTCTCTTTGAATGAAATTGTCAGACTTTGCATATTTCTGTAGAGAGCTTTCAAAACAGAAGTAACACCGTGACAAGCTGATTCGATTAAATCTCGCTCTGATGCCAGGTTAAAAATGCAAGTCCTCAAACGTGGGTCTCTCATTCCCCATCAAGACAGCCTTTCAGCAAGTCATGGAAATTACTGTTCAGGAAAAAGTTCAAGACTATAAACAAATGTCTTTGGTTCTCCAATTTGAGTCCTAATGCAACAAAAACCACATTTACATTTCTTGCCATGTAAGAACAGGTGGCCTTAATATTATTAATAAAACCAATATTTTTTTGTCTCTAATCAATAGTGTAATTAATATACATCCAACTGCTTCTTCAGGAAATAATCTCATGTCATCATAATACTAAGTAGAAGATGTATAGAAGATATGCAGACACAACTTGGACTGAATACATTCTTACCTCAGTATTACAAGAGTTATGACTGAAGAAGTGGAAGAAGGAATGAAGAGATGAGGTAGAAAATGAGGAAGAGGAAGAAGGAAGTAAAGGGAAAAAATATCTTTTACATATAGATATACTATGATTTATACATAAACGTCAATGAGCGATAAAAGTAGCCTAACAGTAATTAAATAATTCAAGTTAAAATAATAAAATGCCACATTTCACACTTAAGTTACTCAGAACTTTAAAAAAAATTACAACACCCATTGCTGGTTAGATTTTGGTGAATTTGATCTTGTGGTAGCTGATGGGTGGCCCTTTTTAAAAGGAATATGGACATATGTATCAAAAGCAATAGTCTTCATCCAACACTTTGACTTTCCACATCTCAATGAACAAAAAATCCAAAATATAGAAAAAAGTTGTATGTACTTTTACATTCGTTCGGTTCGTGTTAATTAAAAAAAAAATTATCTGGCTTAAAACTCCATACTGCATAATTTGTCATTTTTTTCATTCTTATGATGCTTCTGCTTGTGTCTTTTCTTTCACCTGGACCATAAACTCCTGGAGGGCAGCAACTGCATGTTCTCTGTCTCTCTGTATACTGCAGCTGTTCAGTACTCATTATTAGAAAGGGACAAGTCAAATCAGATGGCCAATGAGCAAATGATGTTCTTTTCCTAAGTGTTCAGATTATGAAACTGGAGGGTAATTCTAGATGTCTCTTCAAATACTCTTAGGAAATTTTGACTTTATAATGTAGACCTTTATAATAGATGAATTCCTGGCAGAATGCTAGTGCTTTATACCATTGTTTTTGTTTTGTATTTTTTTTTATTTCTTTAGCATTGTTTTGGTCTTTTAAAGATCGGCACCTGAGCTAACAACTGTTGCCAATCTTCTTTTTTTTGTCTTTCTTCTTCTCCCCAAAGCCCCCCAGTACACAGTTGTATATTCTAGTTGTGAGTGCCTCTGGTTGTGCTATGTGGGATGCCACCTCAGCATGGCTTGAAGAGTGGTGTCAAGTCATGCCCAGGATCCGAACCAGCGAAACTCTGGGCTACTGAAGCGGAGTGCGTGAACTTAACCACTCGGCCACAACGCTTGTCCCTCTTTTGTTTTTTTAAGTATGCTTTTTGGTGAGGAAGATTGGCCCTGAGCTAATATCCGTTGCAAGTCTTCCTCTTTTTTCCTTCTTTGCCCTCCCCAAAGCCCCAGTACATAGCTGTATACCCTAGTTGTAAGTCATTCTAGTTCTTCCATATGGGACGCTGTCACAGCACAGCTTGAAGAGTGGTGTGTTGGTCCGTGCCCAGGATCCTAATGGGTGAACCCTGGGCCATGGAAGAAGAGCACATGAACTTAACCCCTCGGCCATGGGGCCAGCCCTTATCATTGTTTTAATGTATTTTAAAATACAGGCCAGGAGCTGGCCCTGTGGCCAAGTAGTTAAAGTTCCACAATGCTCCACTTTGGTGGCCCGGGTTCATGGGTTCAGATCCTGGGCACAGACCTATTCCACTCATCAGCCATGCTGTGGAGGCATCCCACG
Organism: Equus quagga; assembly: GCF_021613505.1. Classification (NCBI taxonomy): domain Eukaryota; kingdom Metazoa; phylum Chordata; class Mammalia; order Perissodactyla; family Equidae; genus Equus; species Equus quagga. The sequence goes on from NC_060281.1 coordinate 43,370,911, forward strand.
TACAAAATAGAGGAAGACTGGCACACATGTTAGCTCAGGGCTAATCTTCCTCAGGCAAAAAAACAAAAGGAAGATTGGTAACAACAGATGTTAGCTCAGGGCCAATCTTCCTCACCAAAAAACAAACAAAAAGCCAAAAAAAATAAAATAATGAGTTCTCGGAAATTAAAAAATTTGATTGCTAAAAACACTAAGGAAAGAGTTAGAAGATAGAGTCAAAATCTCCACAACATAAGGACAAAGAAAGGAAGATAAAAAATGTGAAAGACAGACAAGAGACTCTGAGGATCACTCAGGGGATCCAACATCTGACTGACAGGAGCTCCTTTAAGAAAGAACAGCAAAAAGCCAGGAAAACACTTCAAAATACTAAAAGAAAACGTCCCAGGGCCAACAGGAGATGTAGTTTCCAGATTACTCCAAGTACCAGTCAGAACTAATAAGACCCAAACATCATTATGAAATTTGAGAACACCAAGATTCAAAGATCCCGAAAGTTTAACGGGAGAAAACAACACTGAACCTAGGAAAAAAATGAATTCTTTTTAAAGGCTTGTGGTTTCTTCTCCGAGCAAGAAAAAACAAAGATCAAACACTTCAGGGTTAAAAATCGTATAAGAAGGTTATAAGCCAGGTTTGAAGCAAACTGAAGGTTGTATGGTTTCAATAAATTGATAAAATAAGGAGTCTTCATTTGACCCTTTGCATTTGACCCCTTTCATAGAGAGGGACAGGGGTCATGAAATTGGCCAAGAATGTTATCAGAGCATCTTGATTGACTCTGTAATAACATTACTTGCGTAGATACAGCATGAACACTGGTTAGTACTTTTCAATTTTTAGCATCAACGTGAATCCATATCATGGGAGACCTCATAACAGTTACAGATTAGACTTGCTAACAACTTCGGGAATGTGAAAATAAAGGTGCAGTTTACACATGTTGGAAAGTAGAAGTGCACAGAGAGCTAGAGAAACAGATAAGGTGCCTTTCTCTTCACCTCATGAAGTAGATTTTTAAATATACCACGGTAAAGCTATCCAAGGAAACCTGAAACAGAGTTTTCTCAAAAAGTGATACATGCATTAAAATTTGTTATTGAGGAAAGGACACAGAAACATGTATGTCAATTGGGATTGGTGTTGGGATTGTGTTTGATTTTCTGTTTTACATTTGATTCAAAGTCACTATATTAGTAATTGATATTAAAAGTGAAGCAAAGAAAAAAGAAACACATGCTATATATTTGTCTCGTTTATAGAAGGCATTCCTAGAAACACATGAAGTACTACTTGAGTATACATAGTACAGCAGACAGAAACTCTGGCATTTAATTTATAGGCCAGATAAGATTATTTGCATCCTAATAGTATATCCCACAAGTGATTTCTGAGCATCATGAAGGCCCATTCTGGCATGAGCTCATCTTTAGAGCGCCTCTTTGCTTACCATGAACTTTCTCATCCCAAATCAAGAGCAAACTAACCAATGCAATGACTGCCGGAGGGTCTTCCTTCAAATGCTGGCTTTGGTGGAAAGTGAACAGTTCTCAAAACACTCAGTACTGTCCAGTCAACTCAAAGAACTGGTAACCCCACTTCTTTTCAAACTCTTTTGTTTTTCAACATAAAATGGTCTTCCTTTACTTTCATCTACCTACACTTTTGTAGGACTTTTCTTCTAAAGATTCAGGCCACTTTATGTATATATTGATTGTCCTTGTGTAAAGAAACCATTTTGCAACTCCATGAAGAGTGGAAAGGTGAGCACCACTAATCTCATTTCTGAAATGGACAAACAGGCACAGAAGTTCAATAGCGACACCATCAGAATGAAGCAGGATCAAAATTCCTGTCTTCTGACTTCCCAGACAGCTTCTTTAGGAGCCACAACCAAGTTATTTCATGGCATTTTAATGATATTAGTCTAGGAGTTGATAAATTCAGATCAGAACAGTTACACACAACTTAGAGTACACGGTCATAATGGATTTCCAGTCCTCAGTCATAATTCAACCTATTTGAAAAATAAGATGGACAACTTCAGATTCAAATTTAAATAGATACATATATATCTCTTTCTCTAAGTTTCTCTCAAAAGAAAACTACAGTTTTTTCATTAACATCTGAAATGAAGTAGCTTTTACATTGACACCAAAAAAGAAAAAAAAATAGGAGAAAAGAGAGAAGGGGAAGGAAGGAGGAGGGGAGAGGAGGGGAGGGGGATGTCCGTTCACATCTTTCAGCAGGATTAGAGTAAGCATCAAACTGAAAACTGCTTCTCACCATGTTTTTTCATCAACTTCCTGCGTATATCATGAACTCATATTAACACGAGGGAAAGTAAACATACAGGATAAGGAAAAGAGGAAAAATTTAGTAATGAAAGCACCAGTAACTGAAAATAAGTATATTCAAGTTTCAGGATTTACTGAATATTTGCCCTTCTCAAGATTCTGAGGGTTACAAAAACTTCAAGGGAAAACCAAACCCAAATGAATAATGAGTTTTTCCTTTGGGGGAAAAGTTTACTGTAAACAGAATTGTAAGGGAGGGAAGAACAAAAGTGGCTCTGAAGAGGTTCTCTCACTAATTAAGCATGAAGTCACCTTCAGAGTGGTCGCACTGGCTGGCCCTGTCGATCCAAGAGTCAAGAGCACCCTGGAGGAGTGGTCCTCTCTGCCAAGTGAGCCAACTTGTCTAAGCAGAAAGTACAGCCTGGGAACTATCCCCCAGAGGAGGGGGCTTTGCTTACATTTCCTATCAGCAAGCAGACGGGAAGCATTCTCAGCCTGACAAAGAGGGAAGCAGAAGCCAAGGCTAAAAGTAGATTGCATGTCTGAGGTTCTAACATTGAAAGAACGGAAACCATATGGGAATTACTTTATTATTCAACTGGAGCCTTCAGGTGGCTTTCAATTAAAAGGAATATTGTCAACCACATCCCCAGGCACCCCCCCTTTATTTTTTTCCCCCTTCTACACTCCCTCCTCCTCTATTCTTTTCAAATTTCACAAGCTCTGTGATTTAGCAGTGGAAATTCCCTAACTATAAATTAAGCATTATGTCCACCCAAGAAATTCTTCTTGGCACTCAATCAGTAGTTTGGCATTAAAATCTCTCATGTGACTCTTGGGAGAGTAAGTTAATGTATATGTGTGTGTGTGTGTGTGTGTGTGTGTGTGTGTGTGAAAGAGAGCAAGAGAGAGAGCAAGAGTGTGTAAACTTTGAATTTTCCATCTTTAGAATTATTCTCCATTATGTAAAGATATTCGTTGAAAAGTATACATACACAGTGTCAGAAGGGATGTAATCTCCCAAAGAGATTTAACTGTACTGAATTGTAGGTCATATCTCTAAGAAATGACACCCAGTTTTTGTGTAATGGTAACTAACTACCATGTGTAGAGATCTCCCACCACTGCCGCCATCAGCACTGTGAACATCCCCTCCACAGCCCAAACATCTAGGCTTTAATTCTGCAACTCTAAAAAGATAACGCTGACTCCGTTAGTCAGGACAGGTTGATAATGCTGCAGCAACACTCTACCCACTCTACCCTCAAACCCTAGTGACTTGTAATAACCAAAGCTTACTTCTTACTCATACTACACGTCCAACCCAGGCCAGGAGATCTTTCCATCCAGGACCCTCAGAGATCAGACTGTGCGGGCTCCATCTCAACGGGTATTTCCACTAAGGAGGGTGGAAGGGGATGAAACAAATCCCACAGTGACTCTTAAAGCTTTATCTGGGAAGTAACATATGTGACCTCTGCTGAAGTTTCATGGACTAAAGCCATTTACATGGTCTTGCCTAACCTCAAAGGGGGCTAGAAAGTGCAACTATACTAAGTGTCCCCAAGGAGAGCAATCGATACATTTGTGAGCATCCTTGATGACCACTGGAGTCTTACAAAGGTTTAAAAGAACAAAAAACTTTGGAGAGCCCATAAAGACTTTAACTTGATTCTCGAGGTACCTAGATCCCATCTTATTTTTACTTATATTGCTAGCCCCCAGGACAGAGAACTCAGTGTCTGCTTGACAAAAGAATGAGAGAGAGATTGGACAATGTGTCCATGACAGTCTTTACTCCTTTGGACCCCAGGGTTAATTTGGCAGGTTAAGAAATTTCTTTCTGCTCTTAGAAACAAAGATAACAGAAGAAGTGAATGAATGATGCCATCTATGTTCTTCAGGTGCTTCCCAGGGTCTCTATAGGACAAGAGAAGGGTGCTCAGTCTCAAGTAAGCTTGAAGAGACAGAAATTCAGATATATGGAGAGCCTTTGCTTGCTAGTCATTTAAAGAGGACCAAGAGATTATTTTATCACTCACCTCCCCTTAAGGCAGATGCAAATTTTCTCCCCATTAAGTACTTGAGGACAGAGTATTCCATTTTCATATGAGTAAGTCTCTCTTCACTTAGTACATACAGAACAGCAAAAGAATGTCTGCATAAATCTTGCTTTCCCAAGAAACAGTCCAAAAAATGTGTTATCTAAGAGAGAAGCCCAAGGTCAAATGGGAAAGAATACATAGAAGAGGAACCTTATTTTCTCTAGCTCAGAAATAACTTTCCTAGAATTCCTTCTCTGGTACATTAACCTTGCCCTACCCCCTGAACTTTTAAATGGGAACGAGTGAAGGAAATTTATTGGAAGGAGACTGGGGAGGCTTTTTGTAATGTTAGAATACTGCTTACTGTTTACTAGATACATGGAGAGACTTAAATAAAAAATTCATGCCAAACAGTATCTGTACAAGAGACCAGCTGTTCTTATTTATTCCAACAGACATGGTTACACAGGACTCCAAGCTCTATTATCCAGGCTCGGCAAACTACTCTAGCAACAATTACATGGGTTTTGAAGCATTTCGGGTTGCAGAACAAGGCCCTCGTTTTACAGAGAAGTGCCGAAGACAGTTTATTCTAAGACGAACTCTTAAATTCTACCTGAAAACTATCAACTCTGATCAAGAAAAATAGATCTCACCACAATGCAGTCTCAGCTTCTCAACTGCTTTCTTTGTCCCGGTCATGGCCAAGACTAGCCAGGACACCCTCACCTCCACGCTCTTCCTTGATCATGGACACGTTCCAGTGAAACAGGACCAGACGCTGATGACCCCAGTTTAGCGTAGACTTTCAGTGGTAAAGCCGGAGTGAATTCATAGCTCTTCATCTTAGATTGTCTTGGGGTACAGTCATCTCATTTAAAAGGTTTGTGAGCACTCTTATTTTCTATTTTTGGATCAACATCAATGAAAGACTGAGAACTAAATAACCATGAGGAAGCAGCTCTAAAGAGTCCTGGCTTCTAGGTATTGAAGGGGACTCGTGAAATACTATAACTACAATAACAACCGACATTTAATGAACGCTTTCTAAGCACAGATTCTGTGCTAAGAGCTTTATTGTCTCACTTAAACCTTAAAACAATCCTATATGCTGTGCCTAGTGACTTCCTTCCAAAGAGGACAGTATGAAAAAGGGGAAAAATGAGTAACTCTACAGTGGAGAGGCCTGGCAAGTATGACCTCATCCAGTTGATGCAGGTCAACATCAGTAGTGATAAGCCATGCTGACAGCATATACCCTTGGTATGATGCGTTCAGAATGGTGATTCCCCTCCCTGGTCTTCCTCTCAAAAACCCATAACCCAGGCTAATCCTGAGAAAAACATCAGACAAATCCCAAATGAGGGACATGCTACAAAACACTGACCCGTATTCCTCAAAACTGTCAAGGTCACCAAAAACAAGTCTGAGAAACTGTCACAGATCAGAGGAGTCTAAGTAGAGATAGCATCCAGGATGAGATCCCGAAACAGAGAAAGGACATTAGGGCAAAACTAGTGAAATCGAAATACACTGTAGAGTTTAGTTAACAATAAAGGACAGATGTTGGTTCCTAGTTTTAACAAACACACCATAGTGAGGTAACATGCTAACAATAAGGGAAACTAGGTGAAGGACATATGAAGACACTCTTCCAATCTTTGCAACTTTTTGGTTAATTTAAAGCTATTCTAAAATAAAATTTATTTAAAAAGACTCTCTGAGGATGATGCTCTTACCTCCACTCTAGAGATAAAAAAATTATAGGTTAAATGGCATCCAAAGTTACAAGCTAAAGAGCAAAGAACTTGCTCAGATATGTCTACTGCGCCTTAAGCAACCAGTGGAATAGAGCTGTAAGATAAGCCCTTGCATAAGATCTATTAAAATGACCTTATGCCAGATACTTGCTGAGAAACTTAAAGTATTTATTTCACTTACATTCTTCATAATAACGCACTTTTATTTTACCACACACTTTTAAAGAAAGGGACCATAACATTATTTCTAAATATTTCATCTTTATTTTCATCACACATTTCAATTACTCAGTCAGTGCCGTGTGATGATCACATTTAAACAAAATTAGCTTAAGATTTTGCCAAAATGTTGACGCTTCAATAGTCCATAAAAGAAAAAAGCATTGGCCAATGGCCACTTCCCTCCATAAGGCACTATCCTTCAACCACTCTCCCTTGTCACCACCCACATCTTCTCTTCTGATGCTGGATATTTCGGTGCTGGTGAGCTCAGCCTGCTGCTGTAACAGGATGAGGGGGTGACAAGCTAGGGTGCCCTTCAAAAGGAAATGACAACATCCTCATAAGGAAAGACTAGCGTTCACTTTGGGTTTCTACAGATTCTGAGAGATACAAGATCCGCTGTGGCTGCTCCAAAAATCTCAAGAAAACTCAATGCCCTCTGAAATGTAAATTCTAACAGTGTTATCTACTAAACCAGCGTTTCCCACAAAGTGAAGCCAGCCTCTCTGGGAAAACTCTAACATCCTCCCAAGAAGGTTCGAGTCGTCCAAGACATATTCTTTCTTTCCTTGAGATCTGCCAAAATCAGACAGTAGGATTCAACAAATATTTCTAAATACTGTACTTAATATATTGTTCCCTGTGAGAATATAAAATGGAAGTGATCCAGCAAGTAAGAAAACAGGCTTCCTTTTGTGTGATTAGATTAGCCTGCCTAAAAACACAGTTTTTTCAATCTTGTTCTATTTACAAGTGGGGTTTTTTTAAAGGCAAGTGATTCCTTGAATCATTGATTTTCTCACTCTGAGCTCATCTCAGGAATAGCTAAAACTCTTCCCTTTATATTTCACATTATCCCAAGACAATCAGTTCACGGCACCGTATCTGTTTTAACATGAGAGAAGGATCGAGACAAAAAGGAAGAAGTGAATATGACAAATTTTCCCACAATATCACAGCAAAACAGCAGTGGAGTAACAGATGGAGCTAACTCTCCTGATTCATTGGACAATGGAAATAGAAGCAGATACCAAGTTTAATTTCTTCCCTTCACCAATGGGAAAGAAATGAAGAAAGTTCAAGAAGCCAGAATCAATCCCCCAGACACACACACACACACACACACACACACACACACACACACACACAGAGCAAATTGGCAAATTGATACTCATCCAAAACAAACCCTTCTTCAAGAATTTTGCTATCTTTATAGCTGAACTCATGAAAAATCTTTTCCTTTTGGAGCCCTGGGTGGCTCAAGTTGAAATTTTTAAATTTCTAATCTCATACCAGAATGAGAGGTCAAAGGGTTGAGAGGCCACATGGAAAGTTATACTTCTAGGATCATTGCAGTCAGATAGAGCCTGGGCCTCAGAAGAAGACTGCCCTTTGGGGATATTCGTGGGAGCTCAGAGAAGCATTTAAACTTCTAGATGAGCAGCTCAAGTCTGTCCGAATCCTGAGCCCCCTCTATTCAGACATCCCTAGTCTAAACCTCCTACTTATGTCCTCCACAGTCTCAACATTCTAGATGACAAACACTGAATTCATCACGCTAAACTCCCACCCTTGAAATCCTGTCCTAACTCCTCAAAGGACACCTGCTGAACATTAAACTCAGATTGAATTTCAAAGCCAAAAACCCACAAAATAAGGAGAGGTCAGATTTTTCAAAGCACTTGCCGATAAGCCTTTTTAGTGTCCTTTAAAGTGTTCATGAATGGTGTCAAGTTTTCCCAGTGATTTTTGTATCTGCTCTTGGCTCTCCAGATGTCTGAAATTGCCAACTGTCCACATGGTCGGAAAAGTTTAACCATGTGACCCAGTAGAGAGCAGACAAAACACATATGTGAAAACAAAGCCAAAGGTCACGGTTTCATCTTAATATGTACATGTCCATATTCAAATTTTCATATTAGTGTTACTAACTTTGTTAGTAAAGCCATATTAATCAGCATAGCAAATAGAACTCCATCAGCCATTTGCCATGTGAAAAGCACACAGCAACACAGCAGAGCCTCATACAGTGCCTGGCACACATATATTGTTGAACTAATCAATTGATAGTCTTTGACATGTTCTGCTGAACAGTCATCTACGGAAAAAAAGAAGAGCTTTCTCCTTTACTGGTCTTCACAAATATTTCTAGATAACTTTTACATTTAAGATGCTATCTCCATGATTGCCTTTTGTTATATTTAATACATAGGTAATTCATATGAGTATTAGAAAGTTGTTAAGAACAGACAGGCAAAATAAAGACATGCAATTACTCTCAAGTCACCTAGAAATAACAACTTTTAGGTTTCTATATAATCTCCCAAACTATTTCCAATGCCTGCACATTCATGTATGCAGGCAACACAGGTATTTTTTAAAAATAGGATCATAGAAAAATGACATTATTTTAATGCCTCATTTGGTATTTTATTGTACATTTCTACTGTAATTTATTTGACCACCCTAATACTCTATAGACATTTATAATAAAATAAATGAAAAGTAAGTTTGTGATAAAGTGTTCTTGTAATAAAATCATTTTACACATGTTTGATCATAGTCTTAGAACAAATCTGCCTAGAAGCTGTATTGCCAGAAATATGAATAAGCAGATTTTGTGGCTTTTGACCTTATATGTTGCAAAATAATCTCCAGATAGTATAAAACATTTTCCCCCAAGTAGTATGTTTTTTCCAAACCTACAGAGACACTCAATTTTATAATTATTCTCAAACGTAGCCAGTTTTGATAGTTAAAAATTGTATCTTGTTTGACTTTACACTGCTTAGAGAGTGACTGTTCACATATTTAAATACAAATAATATGCATAATATTTTGAAGCATCAGCTTGAAGGGAGACTCATAGTCAGTATCATGGACAAGCATCTTTGAGCAACTAATAACTACTAAAAAGGTACAACGTATATTGAAGTCCTAGTGTTAACTGTTTTTTAAGATTGCTCAAAACTTTTGGAGAAATTTCCTAAAACTCAACACACATCAAAATGGTTCAACTTAAGATGAGACATGCTTGGGGTTTTTATTTTGCCTTTTTTTTACTAGCACCTCATCTTACAGACGCTTAACAACTTAGAAGTTCATATTCTCTCATTATCTCAGGGCCCACTTGAGTTTTGCTTTAAATTGGTATGTGTATGTGTGCATGCACACACATGTATGTACATATATGTATGTACACACATTTATACATATGCAGATATATATTTGATTGACATATAGGTACCCACACATATAGACATTACACCTTGCATTTTCCCCCTTAGTCTCAGTAAATCAGCTACTGGGATGCCATGAGCTACAATTGCTCTGTCTCACAAGGAGGAGGGGCTTGTCTTAGCTCTGCGAGGAGGGGGCAGCCCCACACAATCATCATAACTGACATCTATGGGCAAGACGCCAAGGTACACCTCAATCACGTGCGCCTGTTGGAGAATGCTCACTCACGCACCTGCTTCAACGGTGTGAGTTCAGCCTGTGGGTTTTCCTTGATTGATGTTGGTATAACTGCTTCACGTTCTCTGTGGGTGAAGGGAAGTGGGCTCTGCTCAAAGCAGTTTGTGGTGCTTCGCACTTCCACTTGATATGACACAAGGAACAGCAAGTTACAGAGATGGGCGCATGCGCCTGTAGGCTCTCCTCGCCCTCCATGATAGACCAACAGGGGCACTCAACCTTAAAATAAAACAACAAAAAAAGAGGCTTTGAAACCAGGAAACAAGCAAGCGAAGGAAGCATCTGTCTCTTTCACTCTGAACAAACCTCCCGCCATGAATCACACACACACACACACACACACAGACCCCACTACCCCAACCACCACCATCAGAGGACCATTGATTGGACTACCTCCAGGCCTCCTTAGAGACTTTTAATTTTTCTTGACTAAGCGAGTTTGTTACTTGCCCAAACTACAACAGTATTCATGGAAGCATTCTGACCCACAAAAATAGGGGAAAAAATGCCCACATGAGCAAACTTGACAACTTGCAACAAGGTTCAGTCTATCCCAACTAAGAACAGGTTGCAATAAATCACGTCCACACGGATGGTTGTTCATCTTTTCACAGCCATTTCTTATTTTTGAAACAAACATGAAAAAAACTGATTTTGGATCTCCGGTATCCCACAGCCAAACCCAGTCTGCCATGCAGACCCCCAGATGAATGTTCTGGCAAGACTCCAATGGATTCACTCACTCTCACACTGTGCTCTCCTTTCAGTCTCCTGTCCTATGAGATTTGAGGCAATAACTCTAACTTTAGAAAAAACTGATAACAAGGAAAATCCAAATAGAAAATACCTGTATAATCTAGCAAAGGATATGCAAAAAAATTCACCAATTGAATACCAAAACACTCCTAGCTTTTCAAACCACTCCATACACACAGTCAGAGGACCTGTAGAGGTTCGAGCAAAAATACAATAATTGTATTTGATTGAACTAAGTAAAATTGTCATTTTTGTATAATTGAAATAAAGACAATTTCATATGGATCAACCTAAATATTTCCTCACATTTAAACATGCCAAAATACTTTTGGTGATTTGGACAAAACGTTTATAAAGTACAGAGAATCATCATTTTTTTCATCCTCTCATTTTCAGCCACGCCCTCCTCTCGTCTCCTTCCCTCTTTCTCCTGACCTCCTCCCTCAACAGTGTCAGGTGGAGGCGGGGAACAAGGAGGGATCCTGAGTCGTCACCTGGAACCAGATCTGGGTTTGGGCCAGTTTCAAGATCCAGAGGCAGACTTATGCTTCCATTCATAAATTTTTTAAAAATAGGGCTCTAAAAATAATGTTTTCTACTCTCACGTCTTCTGTTCCAGGACGTTCTCTCCTAATAATGACATTCACTCATCCAAGGTGGGTTTAAGACAACACTTGAAAACATAACTGGTTACACCACCACAGCGTTTGATTTCTGAACTCTATAACTGAGATAATCCCAAATCCCTTGTCACCTTGACATCTGTTTTCTCCCACTGGTCCCAGAACTGTCTTGACATTGTCTAGCCACCTTGTCGCCTTCTTTTTAAGAAGCCTCCACTGGAACCCATGCGAGTTTTCCAAACACCTTCACAAAGCGTAAGAGGAAATTATTGTACTGTTATCTTTTACCATTTTGAGACAAGAGTATGCATTTAAGGGAAATATCCACATCTAAAGGAAACCCATCTTTGCAGGAAGTAGAAAAATAGGCGGAAAACCCTGTATTTCTCAACCACATATATAATAACCAGGAAGCCCCTGCCCCCAACCTAGTGTGGCAGCCAAATGTGTGCTGGAACCTTCTGATAAATGTCAAAGGTCAGGCATTAGAAAAATGCCAACGGAATGTAATAATGTAGAAAAAAATCCTTTGAAATTTTCAAGATTCTGGGAGCACAAAGTGGTGATAAAACGCTGCCTTCCATACACTGCAAGCCTAACAAAAACTAAATTTAATTCCCACTTTTAAGAAAATATATTAATTGATTTAGTTTTCTCATTTCTGTACCTTTCCTTCCATGAAGATTCTGAGTGTCTTCAGTCCTCAGGGTGACTATCAACTTGATTTTGAATATAATTGGGACAAGGATGGGGAGACAGAAACTTCAAGAGTTTAGATCCAAAATTACAAAGTCATAACCCAGTCAAAACGAAACCAAGGGTCTACCTAATGTGACCTAAATTTCAAGATTTTTCTCTCATTAGACAGTGCCACCCTTAAGAGCTCAGTTTCTACTGTATTATTCCCTTAGAGACACTGTAAATTTTATATTACAAGACAAAAACAGAAATATGGGAAGCCCAAGTACATAATCCCCTCATTGTCCTGAGTAGTAGAGGTGTTTATCTGACTTTATAACATGGTCAATGTGACTCTAAAGAATTGGTATCCACTCACCCACGATACACAGCAAGTGAAAATTACAGCAATGGCTAACATGTGTAGCAATCCTATGACACACGTACACAGCTCTGTTTCAGGGCTGTCGAATATGCTATTCACTTAATACACTTTGCAGCCACCATAAGAAGGAACCATATGCCATCTTGCACATGAAGAAAAACATTCAGAAAAGTAAGTAATTTGCCCAAATTGGCAGAGCTGGTGGTGAAGCTAGGATTCAAACTCAGTTCCTCCCCATCCCAAAGCCTCTATCTGTTCTCTCCTGAACTTCTCCTACAGGGGCCAATCAAGAAGTAGCTGTGAGGGTGTGAGGTGAGGACTCTAGTGGGCAGCGAAGCCCCTCCTGTACCCACTCAGGACACATATGGGGCAGCTGTAACTGAGACTCAGCTGGTATTTCCCATGGGAGACCGCAGTGCTAGGGAAATGAGATCTGGCTTCTCTGGAAAAATCAACCAGATCTTTAAATACTGGCAGCTAGTTCTTTAAATACACACACATCCTTCCTTGTATGGGCAAATACAACACATGTGAAGGCTGAATCAGGCTCTGCAGGCCACTAACTAGACCATAGCCACCCTACACCGCATTGAATCCCATTTATATACCCACCCGGAAGCCACACGATAGTCCAAGTCCAAAAGTTTCAATGCAGCCCTTATTAATTTATATTACAGTTCCATACACTTTGCAAATCAAAACTCTCCTTAAAACTACGAACAGTTTCAACGGACTGAAGAGAGGCGCAAGTTTTAATAAGAGTAGCATCTATCTTAACACACATTCAATAGCTGCAAAAGAACAGTAAATACCATCACAGCCACTAAGCAGGCAGGTCCAATAGCAGTGACAGCAGCCCCTGGGTTCAATTAGTCCAGCCTTTGCCTGATCTACAAACCAGTGAAAATCTCAGAAAGGTAGACCACAAAGGCAAAAAGCACCCGCAGGAACCACTATCTCATAACCTTTCTTGTCCCTCTTTCCCCTTCAAGTTTGATGATTTGGCAGTTCTGGAACTCTTCCGAGAGGAGTCGGGACTCACTCTGCCAGCCCCAGCTGTTCAAAACTCAGCCCAATCTGTTCCATACAGTTGGCTGTATTATAACAATAATGTGGCTACAGTTCACCTTCATTTGCTGCAAAGATCATTAACCGTCCCTCAGAGAGATATAGCATTAAAGAGAGTGCTCGAAGCATAATAAATGGAAGTCTCTGGGTAACACAGTTCAGAAAAGCTAAGATGATGCCAGCAAGGCCACTTGACACTTTCTATAGTCAGAGAAAAGGGAAGAAAACAAGGGCAGGATGGATGGAAAACCAGAAAGAGAAGAAAAGAATGTGCCTGGCTAACATGTACATTCATGTGAAGAGAGAATAGAGAGGAAATAAAGAAAATCTGAAAGACAACAGGACATTTAATGTCAAATCGCAGTAGAGACAAGATCCTACTTGTCTGGCAGCTCAAGCATTCTACTGTAGAAGTAAGTTTGGAAGGAGAAGAACAGAGAAAACGAATTGCAATCCTCAACAGGAAGAATGCAATATTCTGGACAATTTCTAGTCCTGTACAAGACGGTGAATTCACTGAAACCTGTCTTTAAATCCTGTATCTGACCTCCCATTCATTAAGCTGCTGAATTACTGTATAGAGTGGGCATGTCTCTTCATTCAATGCATGCATTCAGTTATTAAAGTCTGACATGAGCTGCATTTGAATCTTGTTCTCCAACCACACCATCTTTCCCCCCAATAAACCTGCACTATGAAAGCACCCAGGGAACAGGGATCTTCACAGAAAGTTTACACGTTATATAAACATCTGGAAGTTCTTTAGTGGACAATGAGAGCACCAAAAATCAATACTTGTTCTAAGTGAGTTGCAACTGTAGTATTAATCCAAACCAAATTCCAGCCAATAAGGGATAGATTATTGGTGGTTAAGTGGGAATTCTACTGGCAGGCTCTAACTCCTAAGGATTTACTTTCTTTGGAATACACAAGTAATATATTTAAAAACAAAAACAATAGCCCCCCCTTACTCTGCATCTTCACTATTTTCTTTACCTTCTTTTCCTTAGTCACATTTATCCCTAGAGCAGTGGTTCCCAGCTGGGGGCAAGTTTGTCCTCCATGGTACTTTTTTCGTCGCAAGCTGGGGGAACGGGGTGCTACTGGCAATTAGCGGGTAGAGGCCAGGGGTGCTGCTAAATTCTACAATACACAGGAAAGCCCCCTACAAGACAGAATTATCTAGCTGGAAATGTCAATAGTGAGGAGGTTGCGAAACCCAGCCTGAGAGCTGTTTCAAGGGTGAAACTCCCTCCTGTGGATACTCTATATGGTTTTTAGGAGCAGTAGGGCAGAAGGATGTTTAATTCTAAATGACATCTTGCTGTCAGTAAAATACCTTCTTCTCCACTTAATAGTAACATTTAACAGAAACAAAAAGGAAGGTGAGGGACAGAAGTTCAAAATAAAATTAGAATCACGATGGAACCCTGGTAAATCCTATTATACACCTAACTTTGCCTAAGTCTCCAACCAGTGATTTCATTACTAAAATGTAAAAAAAAACAAACACACACACACACACAAAAAACTCATCTAATTCAATTCACCCAGAAAGTAGTTTCGAAACATATGGACCCAGGGTCCGGCTGGTGGCGTGGTGGTGAAGTTCACATGCTCTGCTTCAGCAGCCTGGAGTTCACGGGTTCAGATCCCAGGCTCGGACTTGCAAACCACTCGTCAAGCCATGCTGTGGTGGTATCCCACATACAAAATAGAGGAAGACTGGCACAGATGTTAGCTCAGAGGCAATCTTCCTCAAGCCATGAGAGGAAGATGAGCATCAGATGTTAGCTCAGGGCCAATCTTCCTCACTAAAAAAAGTAAAAATAAAACATATGGATCCAAAGACAGCAAAAAAAAAAAAAAAAAATTCAACTTATAAAGTGGAAAAACGGCCCTGGCCACCTCTTGCAGAGAGACACACACCCACACACACATACCAGAAAACCCAGAAGACTCTATGTTAAAGCTCTCATACTGGCTTTGAACAAAAGAACCTCACCTGAGGGGGGAAGAAAGCTGGGATTTAACTCTTTCCTGAAAGACGAGAGACAAGCCCCACAATGAGACCTGAAAACTTACAAGCAGTCTTTGATGTATTCGTCTGTCCTCAGCCCAAGAGCTCAGTGGAGCCATCCAAACATTTACGGTGCTTGGTAAAAAATAATTTGCTGTGAGGTAATTTAGTGTAAGCTCAGGTCATATCCCCATCTTGCCAAATAAACAGAACTGCCAACAATCCTTTCCTGCTGCTTTAGCCGTCAGACTGATGTGGCTGCTCACCTGGTTGGCTCCCTTCTTCCCACGGATCCTCACTCGTTTCCTAGGGGTTTTAAGTGTGTGTGGCAGGCTACAGGAAGGCCTGATATGCTTGGGCTCTTTGGCTTTTCTGGATTCCTCTTGGCAGTCACACTTGGCCTCAACTGGGAAGCAAAAAACCAAAAGGGAGGTGCAGTCTTTAACAAGGGGAGAGCTAAGACTTCCCAGCCTGAGGAGAACGTGTCCTGCCCTGTCAGGATGGGGAAATTGCTTTTGAAGTCGAGCCCAGCCTCCCCAGTGCAGACCATCCACCAGCTATTGTTCCAGTGGAGACTTCCACCCGACAAAAGAGAGACACAATGACAAAGGAATTCATTCACTGCCTATTGAATGCTCACCATACACAGGTCCTGGGAGCAGGGAAAACGGACTGGGGAAAGGCCTGTGTCCTCAGGGTAGAAGAAAACATTCCAAAGGAAATCTTATTGGAACAGACTTTTTTTGGCTACATATTCCCTCTTAAGTGAACAGAATACAGAATACAAATTTGGTACCTTCATTTATGAAATTGTCCATGTGTAACTTAAAAGAAAAACATGGATCCAGTTTTGTGACCATCCTAGCCACTCCCTAGATCTAACCTTAAAGCTGCTTTTGTAACCACTGTTGACAGAATCTCTCACCAGGGTGATGGAGATAATAGCAGGTTATTCATCTCCGGTTTTAAAAAGCAGAAAAAATTAAAGCAGAGGGACGGGATCATTTTTACCGTAACCAGGTCAATTAAGGAAACCTTTACCAGCCAATATACTTATACCCTCTGGAATGTATTAAAAAACCAAAATCCTGTCCATTTCAATCCCAGAAGGAAAACATGCAGAAAGCAGCAGTATTCAGCAATGGGCATTGAAAGTATTTTCAAGTCTGGGCAGAATTCTAGAAATTACTAAATTAGCCAATGATGTTATGTTGAACAGAACTCTCATCCTTAATGTAATTATATTAAAACTCCTGAAGATTTCTTTCCTCAAAATGCTTTCCTCTGATCAAAGGAAGTGAGAGTGAGAAGAAAGGATGTATGGACAGGGCTAGAAGACCAGAAGAAAGGGGAAAAATAAGGCTCACAAAAACCATATCCAAATGCACAATTCAGTAGTTCATTTTGCAAAATGGTAGATCATTCATACACTTCTGTTTACTTATGAAACTAAATTCACTCATTATCCAAAACTACCTTGTTTGTTAGATTTATTGAATAAATCATAAAAATTTAAATCACAAAATGAACTATATACCAAACTATGGATTTTTATTGGACACCAAGAATGTATTTTCTCCTCAAGTGAATTTTTCTGGAAAAAATACAAAATTGATCATAGTACCTCCAAAGCATCTTCTGGTTTCCCTGAATGAGAACGTTGTAAACAGTGTAATCAATTACACGTGTGTGTGTGTGTGTATGCATGTTTTTATTTTTATTTATTTTTTTCTTTTTGAGGAAGATTAGCCCTGAGCTAACATCTGCTGCCAATCCTCCTCTTTTTGCTTAGGAAGACTGGCCCTGAGCTAACATCCATGCCCATCTTCCCCTACTTTCTACATGGGATGCCTGCCACAGCATGGCTTGAAAAGCAGTGCAGAGGTCCGCACCTGGGATCCGAACCGGCGAACCCCAGGCCGCCGAAGCAGAATGTGCGAACTTAACCGCTGTGCCACTGGGCTGGCCACTATTTATTTATTTTCTACATCATTTTCTTATAAAGTTTTAGCACCATGCTCTTTTGTCTTACACAATCATGTTTGGGACACGTGGCTAGTTTACTAAGCAAAGTTAGTAGTCAGACTTAAGTTACTTGACTATAGCAACCACTGGCAGGGAAATTTTATTTAAGGACATATTTTTCTTGGGGTCAGCCCACTGGCGTAGCGGTTAGGTTCATGTGCTCCACTTCGGCGGCCCAGGGTTTGTAGGTTCAGATCCTGGGCACGGACCTACACACCGTTCATCAAGCCATGCTGTGGCAGCACCCACGTATACAATAGGGGAAGACTGGCAAGGATGTTAGCTCAGGGACCATCTTCCTCAAGCAAAAAGAGCAAGACCGGCAACAGATATTAGCTCAGGGCTAATCTTTCTCACACACACAAAAAAGAATATATTTTTCTGAATAGATACAGTGAACACTACGTTTCTGTGAGTCCTCTTTGAGAATATAAACAAACTGTCTGTGGATGCCCGTCAATGACAATCCTCCTGTAGTTTGTGGAATCTGTGATTTATGCAGGAAAATTATTCACTTCCCTGATGACCACGGAGAAGTCTGCTGAATTTTAAATAATGTAATTGAGGAGACAGTAAGTCAAAACATATAAAACACCCCTCCTACTTCTCTTAGCCATCTGCAAAGTTTCTTATAAGCACAAACTATTTAACACCGCGTCAGGCAATTTTATGAGTTTCCCAGGAATTGTAAGTTATTTAAACATGAGTATTTTGCTGTCTTGATATAAAACTCCAAATTAGCAAATTTAAGGTACAAACGGAGGAGCTGCCCTCACCGACACGCCATCCTTATCCAGTATGGCTCACAAAGAGGCCAAGAGAACCGGCAATCGGGCATTTAGGTAGTGATCAAAGAGACATATTCTAAAGGCGTAGCAGAAAAATCTAATTTCCTGAGGAAAATAAATACGAAAATGCCATAGAAACAAACGGCAGAAAACCTTACATTCCACTGTGTCATAGTAGGCAGCTTAGATTTCCCCTACTCCCTCAGGATGATTAAAGCCTGATGTGAAAAACACCTACATCTAATGAAATCTTTCAAGTTAACCAGAAAAAGTAAAACACACACTCACACACACACACATAGACACACATGTACAAACAAAAGCAACAAGCAGCAGTCCAGTTTTACCCAGTAATAAATGAAGACTGGCACGAGAGATCCCTGAGCCCTGAGGGTTGGTGGCATTTCCTTCATAAGTAAACTACGCTGGTACAATGTTCGGTCTTCTGGCTGTGAGCTGCTAGTTATTCCTGTCCTTTTGGTGTCCCAGGCTTTGGGGTACTCTCATCTCCTGCACCCTCCCTGCTCACCTTCACCTACCCAAGCCTACTATTCATAGATCTAGCTCAACTGTCTGCTCATGACCACAGGAGGGCTTACTTCCTTCCTCCTTTGTGCCCTGACAGAACTTTCCATTCTGCTAATGAAGCACTTCTCAAATTGCATTGTGACTAGCTGAGTACACGGCCCTTTCTCCCACCAGAATCCAAAAATGCCTTCAAAACAGATTCAGCAGCTCGTCTATCTTTTGTCCCCAGGGTCTAGCAGAGGCTCTGGCATATAGTAGGTGTTCAATAAACAGCCATTGCATTAAGTGTGCCAGAGAAATATTATCCCAAAGACTAAAAGAAAAAAGGGTAGAAAGAGAAGAACCTAGCTTGCATATTTTGACCCTCTGATCATTACACTTAAAAGGATTCTAAAGACAGGATATTTTTAAATATCAAGGAAAATATATTCCCAAACAGAAAAAGAGAAACAATTCCATGTAAATTGTCACAAGGACAGTGAACATGATAAATTATAGCTAGGAAACTCTAGGCCTTTGAAACCTATGCGGTATTTCCTTTAATTCGACTCTTTCATCTTTCACGAGATTTGTTTTTCCATCACTGAGTGGTTCCAGCTGAAGACTAAGAGGACGCAGGGACACCTATGTGCAAAGACACAAACTCGCCCACTCTCTCCAAAAATTCCGGGTCCCTATGCCAAGCTCAAACTCTGATTTCCTGAAAGGGTGTCCACAGAGCGTTTCCAAACCGTTCCAAACAACTTAATCCTCTCCCACTCTCTATGCCTTGACTTACAGTTTACAACTACTGTCCTAAAAAGCGTGCACTGCTTATAATTAATGACAAAATATGACAGGCTTGGAAATACACACACAAGAAACAACTGCCTAAGTCCACTGAGGCCAAGTCCAGGTTCTCAGGGAGCCACAGTTGCTGGCTCATCAGGCCAAGAGGCAGCACTGCAGAGCGGCTGTGGAGCTACATTACTTGGATTTGTACCCACAAACTTTGGGAACACGGCAAGTTATGAATCCTACTGTGCCTCAGCCTCGGCAGCTGTAAATGAAAAAATAATGGTGCCCACCCCACAGGAGCATTGCACAGAGCAAAAAAGTTAATAGAGGTGAAGCAAATAGACACCTATGTGGCACATGTTAAGCATCAAATAATACAGTTATTGTTATAGGGTCATCTTCGTATGGCCTTGGCTTTTAAATGATTGCTTTAATAGAACATCACAGAAGATGACAAAATGCTCTTCCTGAGCAGGTCTCCACCACAAAATCACTGCCATTTTGAGCATATGGCACAGATAGCAGTATAAAAAGCTCATCCTAAAATATTACTATTTTAGGGCATCTACAGGGCATGAAATTGTTGAAGGTTTTGAGAGGAAATACAGTTGTAGTATTGGTTTTACTACTAAAACCCATGTGATTGCACAAAAAAAACACCACCTTTTTGAGCCACATACAACCGAATAAATAAGGAAAACACTATGATGCTTACTAGCAATACGTTCGGAGCCAGGTCGCTTGCCTCCCTGAGCCCGCTGCCTTACCTGTCCAGTGAGATTAGTTACTGTCACAATCATCTTCACCAGAGCTAATGCTTCTGACAAAATTTAGGTAATGTATATGAAAGCATCTAATCTAACGCAGATGATCCATGCAGTTGACAAATTTTTATTCCTCTCAGTTTCTATATAAATCTGTGAACTTTCTGGGATTCACACAACAGTTTTCTAAAACTCTTACTACTTTCTCTCCCTTGCACATTGGATCAGGTCTGAAAGAAAAAAAAATTCTAAAGAAAACAACTTTTTTTCCCCGAAAAACCCCAACCTAATCTTCCTAATGAATGTGTTCCCTATTTCCTTGAGTCAAGAATATCTGTTGCAGGGGGCCAGTCCCACGGCCGAATGGTTAAGTTTGCACACTCTGCTTTGGCAGCCTTGGGTTCACTGGTTTGGATCCTGGGCAGGGACCTACACACTGCTCATCAAGCCATGCTGTGGCGGCATCCCACATAGAAGAACTAGAATGACCTACAACTAGGATATACAACTATGTACCGGGGCTTTGGGGAGAAAGAAAAAAAGAAAAAAGAGGAAGATTGGCAACAGATGTTAGCTCAGGGCCAATCTTCCTCACCAAAAAAAAAGAATATCTGCTGGAGTAAGTACGTGAGGGGACCAAGAAGGAGTGAACAGTCACCACAAAACTATGCAAAAAAAGCCAACTATGAAAAATGCAATGCTAGTATCAAGTTAATTGTAAAGAGAAAAAACAGTGACCTCTCTCCCCTGAGTTTGGACTTAGCAGACAAAGGGAAATAAACGTATAACATGATGCTCATTTTTCACTTTGAAATAGATGGTGAGCAGTATCTGAGAACACCGAATTATATATCCTTCGAGATATTTCTGCAGGATTAGATAAGACCAAAAAATATATAATACTGAGCATATAAGTAATCCAATAAAAACCAGATTTTATGTTCTCTCTCCCCTTCATAACTGAGCAACACATAAAATTAAAGATTGGACATAAACTTCAAAGAGATTTGTGTATGGCCTTTTCTAAAATTAACTTTTAAATAGCTTATTTGTGTCCCAAATCTAACATTAAAATTATCTTTGTTTGTGGCCAAAGTGTTTTGATATTAGATAATAGGAAAAGAAGAATTTACCACCTAATTAGATGACAAAGGAAGAGAGTATTTCTTAAACTCCAAATATCCTAAGTTCATATACTGCAAATCCAAATTAGCCACAGTAAGTAGTTCAAGGAATAGATCTAAATTCCTGACCCTATATGATATTTACTTACACAGTATTAGAAATGAAAACACAAGTCAATGTATTCAATAGATTCTTTCTTTTTTTCTTTTAGCCTTTAGAAGACTAAGATTCGGAAGGATGATGTGATTTGACCAAGTTGGCACAGCTAATAAACGCAGCATGGGGATTTGAGCCCAGAGTTTTCTAAATCTAGCATTTCCCTTTCCCCATCAAACCATGCCTCCTCTGAGAATACACACTCACAAATGAGAGCTGTGGAGGGCACCATTAGAAGACCAGATTGGAGTCTACTAGCGATGGTCCTTGAGAGTTTGCTTTTTACAGTCATGCATCACATAACGATGTTTCGGGCAACAACAAATCACATATATGACAGTAGCCCGGTAAGATTAGTACCGTACAGCCTAGAAGTGTAGTAGCCCATACCATCTAGGTCTGTGTAAGTACACTCTAGGATGTTCACACAATAACAAAATCACCTAACAATGCATTTCTCAGAATGTATTCCCATGGTTAAGTGATACGTGACTGTATTCAAAAGGTGTAAAGAGCCACTGAAACTGTTTACTAGGAAAATAACATGTTCAAGAGGAACAGAAATGTTACCTATTACAGATAGATACAATTTAAGAAAAGAATTGAAACATTTCTCCCTGTAACAATGCTTTCTGGTCAGATGCTGACCTCTTTGATTAACAGCTTCAGATACATTGTTCAACAAAGAGTTGGTCAACAAGTCACTCTTCCCAACTTTCCAAAATTTCTAGGATACATCATATTTATCATTTTTATCTCCTATATCCAGACTTTGCCTCCAACAACCATTTTCCTATATTATGAAAATCTAAGGTCAGCCTCTGTGAAATCCACTAAATGCATTAAAAAAAAAATGAAATAACTCAGAATAGCCAAGAATATGGAAGGAGAAGAACAAAAGAGGGAGATTAACACTACCCAAATTCAAGACTTATTAGAAAGCTACAGTAATCAAGATAGTTGTGGTACTCGCAAAAGAACAGACAAACAGATCAACAGAACAGACAGCTCAGAAACAGACCCATAAATACAGTCAACTGATCTTTGACAAAGGAGCAAAGGCAATACAATGGAGCAAGGGCAGGTTTTTCAACAAGTGGTGCTAGAACAAGTGGACATCCACATGCAAAAAGAAAATTGAATCTGGACAAAGACCACACACCTTTCACAAAAATTTCTCAAAATGGGTCACAGACTTAAATGTAAAACACGGAACTATACAAATCCTAGAAGTTAACACAGGAGAAAATCTAGATGAACTTGGTAAGGCAATGACTTTTTAAACACAACAACAAAAGCACAATCCACTAAAGAAATAACTGATAAGCTGCACTTCATAAAAATTAAAAATTTCTGGTCTGTAAAAGACACTGTTGGGGCCAGCCCGGTGGTGTATGGTTAAGTTCACACACTCCACTTTGGTGGCCGGGGGTTCATGGGTTTGGATCCCAGGTGTGGACCTACACACTGCTCATCAAGCCATGCTGTGGTGCTGTCCCACATGCAAAATAGAGGAAGATTGGCACAGATGTTAATTCAGGGCCAATCTTCCTCACCAAAAAAGAGACAGAAAAAAGACACTATCAAGAGAAAGAGAAGACAGGTCACAAATGAGAGAAAAATATTTGCAAAAGATATCTGATAGAACACGTTGTGTATCCAAAATATACAAAGAACCCTTAAAACTCAGGAATAAGAAAATAACCCAATTAAAAAGTGGGCCAAAGACCTTAACAGACATCCATCAAAGAAGATACGCAAATGGTAAATAAGCAGGTGAAAAGATGCTCCTCATCATATGTCATCAGGGAAATACAAATTAAAATAATAATAAAGATACCACTATACACCCACTAGAATGGTCAAAATGTGGAACACTAAAAACACTAAATGCCGACAAGGATGTGGAGCAAGAGAAACTCTAAACTCTTGCTGGTGGGAATGCAAAATGGTATAGGCAGTTTGGTAGTTTTTTATAAAACTAAACATTCTCTTATCATACAGCAGTTGTGCTCCTTGGTATTCACCTAACGGAGTTGAAAACTTATGTCCACACAAAAACCTGCACATGCATGTTTAGAGCAGCTTTATTCATAATTGTCAAAACCAGAAAGCAACCAAGACGTCCTTCAGCAGGAGGATGGATAAAGAAATTGTGGTACATCCAGACAATGGACTACTATTCAGCACTAAAAAGAAATGAGCTAGGAAGCCATGAAAAGACATGGAGGAAACTTAAGTGCATATTATGAAGTGTAAAAAAGCCAATAGGAAAAGATTAAATACTGTATGATTCCAACTCTATGAAATTCTGGAAAAGGCAAAACTATGGAGACACTACAAAGATTAGTGGCTGCCTGGGTTTGGGAAGGTGGGGAGGAATGATTATGGAGCACAGGGAACTTATAGGGCCATGAAAATACTCTGCATGAATCCATAACGATGGATCCATGTCAGCATACACGTGCCTATACCCACAAATGTATAACACCAGGAGTGAACCCTAATGTAAACTATGGACTTTGGGTGATAATGATGTGGCAGTGTAGGCTCGTCAGTTGTAATAAGGGTACCACTTTGGTGGCGGATGCTGAAAATCGGGGAGGCTATGCATGTACAGTGGCAGGAGGTATATGAGAAACCTCTGTACCTTCCTCTCAATTTTGCTGTGAACCTAAAACTTCTCTAAAAACTAAAGTCTATTTAAAAAAGGAGAGAGAACAAAAGAACAATGAAATATAGTCATACTGATATTTACAATTTTAATCTTCCTAGAAAAAATGTATAGCACTCCTTATCCTCTTAGATATAGTCAACATAAGATATATTCATAGACAACAAAGCTCCATGACATGCTGTACAGAAACAAACGATTTCAGGTGGAGGACAATAATGAAGGGTAAGATATGCATGAGTAAAAAACACTTATTCATTTAAAGGGTATACTTGTATACATAGGCAGAAAATTGAAACAGCTTTTAAAAATACTCACTCACTGGCAGCCCTGGTTATGATACCGTAGTAAGTGCTATCTTTCGACAAGGGCAAAATAACTCTGGCTTATGCCAATTTGGAATGTAAAAGATATGTATGCCAATCGGGAATGTAAAAAGATAACCTAGACACCACCATCAGAAGCTATGAATACCCAGCTAGCAATCCAGAAGAGACAGAAAGAAAAGGAAAAGGCCCCACATGATGTTATATATAAACTAATATAAAAATGATTCACTTAAGAGATAGTGGTTAGGGGCTGGCCCCAAGGCCAAGCAGTTAAGTTCACACGCTCCGCTTTGGCGGCCCAGGGTTTTGCTGGTTTGGATCCTGAGCACGGACCTAGCACTGCTCATCAGCCCATGCTGAGGTGGCATCCCACATAGCACAACCAGAGGGACCTGCAACTAGAATATACAACTATGTACTGGGGGCTTTGGGGAGAAGAAGAAGAAGAAAGAAGATTGGCAACAGATTTAGCTCAGGTGCCGATCTTTAAAAAAAAAAAAAAGGGAGATAGTGTTTATGTTGGAAAGGTATACTAGGTTATAAGCAGCTTTTACTCAGTTGATTCAACATCAATGCAAAGCTCATGCCTTAAATGGCTCCATGAACAGTTCATCAGGAGCCAACTACAAGTCTACAAATATGTTTATTTTAAAACAAGAACGAGGACAGGCTGGTTCATTGTCTGTACATCTTTCTGAAGAACAGGCTTTCATATAAAGCTTCCCAAGTGAATACATCCACATTACAACTATCGTTTTGTTGGCTTTCATAAGCACCCGGATATTTTTTCTACATTTTTCCCAAGAAGAATCTGTAAACTATCAACAGAGGTTTATGTTAAAGAGAAGCATGTGAGCACCGGCCAAAGCTGAGATTCCATCTCTAAAAGGTCCATTAAAATTCTCCTGTCTTCAGAGAATACCTAAATAAATTCTGATCTGATGATTCCATTTTGAAAGCTTCCAAAAGGAGTGATTCCAAAAGCAATATCTAGTCTTGAACTCAGTTTAGCAGACTTTTTAGTTACACAGAGTCTACTTTCCAAAAACTCGGTAACAGGCATGACACCAAGTCATATCGACTTCAGTTTCTTCAGTTGCTTTTATGAGATAACTGGCCTTGACCACTTCCCCCACTGGGTGGGGCACACTAGTCAGGGTCACAGAAAACTATATTCTATCTCCAACGCGCTTTGAGCGTGGAGCATGTTAATGCAAATGACCAATCTTGAGGAATGTGCTATTCTATAAGCAACATAAAACACAAACACTGTAATCCTTCATAAAACAACTAAACTATAATCAGAAGTACTGCACTTAAAAAAACAGAATCATGGGGCTGGCCCTGTGGCCGAGTGGTTAAGTTCGCGCGCTCCGCTGCAGGCAGCCCAGTGTTTCGTTGGTTCGAATCCTGGGCGCGGACATGGCACTGCTCATCAAACCACGCTGAGGCAGTGTCCCACACGCCACAACTAGAAGGACCCACAGTGAAGAATATACAACTATGTTCTGGGGGGCTTTGGGGAGAAAAAGGAAAACATAAAATCTTAAAAAAAAAAAACAGAATCATAATGCTGAGAAGAGTCTTGATAATTCAGCCTAGAATCTTACTTCATAAATTGAAATATGAAATAATTTTATATTTGGATATGAGGTCCATAAAAATTAAGCTACTCTGCCACCTTTACAATTCTAGTTAGGGGCAAAACCAAGGCTAGATCTTCAATCTTGACTCCTAACTATTTCTTTTTATTATGTCACTAGAGTGTATTTTTACACCACGTCTATCATTTTTAATCAGATCCCTAATTCACTGCTTTCTCAGGGTTGGGTGTTAATAACTCGTGTTCAGAATTCATCAAAGGTCTCGGTACCACAGAGTATTGCTTAGGGCTAAACCAGGGACAAGCTCTAGGAGAGCTGAGGGCACTGGCTGTTGCAATGGAGTGTAGAGCCTGAAGGGAGAGGCATCAATGCACACACTGAAAAGGCGACTCTCCAGTACTGGTTTGGACCAAAACCAGTTGAGAAAGCAAGAGATGTTCATCCCGCTCATCAACAAAGAGAACGTTAAAAAAAAAAAAAGTTAGGCAACTCTGTAAGAAAAGTTACTCATGCTAGACTAGAAAAAGGCAAGGATGATGAAAGGTAGAGATGGATTTTCTTTACCTAAGTTCCAGGTAGAATGAGGGAGAACAGAAACTTGGAGCAGAGATATTGCAAAAGCCATGAGCTCCCAGGCGAAAGGAAACTGCCACTGATCCATTTTCCCCTCCAACGCTTTAAATTTTGTTCCCCAGGCTCTCAATGTAAAAATGGCCAGTATTGGAAAGAAAGAAATTCCCAGCTCTCACAACTTATGAAGATTGAAACTGGTGATACAGGATTCCCAGAAAGGATAAAGAAAATTCACTTCTTTAGCCTCCCAGGTCAGAACTAGGTAGATACCCACAGCTGGCCATCATGGATGGGAGGGGTGAACAAGAAGGATATGGATACGGATCTTGCTTTTATTGATTTTTGCCTTACCAACAACAGCTCTTAGGCCTAGGGCGATGATAGCTGATGGAGGTGAGACAATGCAGATTGCTGGTCTACAGTCTACTCCTGATAATTTTGGGTGAATGATATAAAATATTGACTCAGACTTCTGGTTGTGTGCCCCTCCCTCTACCCTCTACCAGGTGAGACAAAGAGAGACATGGAGAGTGTCTAACAGAATATGAACTATCGCATATATCATATCTCATCTAATAGAACCACCACAAAAAAACAAGTATTGGACATATCTCCATTTGACAAATGATGACAGGAGAACTCAGAGAAGTTGCAAAAATTTCCCAGTGCTCACGAGGTAACTGGAAGAGGATGGTTTCTAATCCAGAGTTCCTGACTCCAAGCATCCCATACCATGGGCACTCTCTGAAGGTAATACATTCTCTCTCATTCTTCTATCCTTTGCTTACGTTTAAAGAGCTGAGCAGAAGTTGTTTTTGAAGGTTGGGTTTTAGGAGCATTTACCAATTTCAACTCTGGGCTCTTCCTACCCCCAAATTATTATTGATAATGTAGAATTGGCTTTATATTATCTCTTAGGTGTTTGGAGGGAAAAATAATCAATTTTTAGAAATAAAACAAAATGTGGACTTAACTTTACATCGGAGGTGGGGGGGAGGCTAATAATTTTATCTATCTTTGTTCTAGAATCAACAGGGTCAAATCTCCACAGGAAAAGGGAACGCTGTCTTTCAATCAGATAAATGAAGCCTTGTATGTTAATCTTTATACAAGGGATACAAAGAGAATGTATGCAAGTGCGATTAGTGGATGTCAGGAAAAGACACCGCTTGTTCACTGAAAGCTAATATTTTTGGTTCCACCTAGGCTTTGGGGAAATTAATGTAAATCCTTTTGAAATAAGGGTTACTAATCTAAAATAGTAACATTCTTTCTCCTCCCAAGAAAAGCAATCTGTAGATAATCGGGATTTGAAAAGAAGGATATAACTTTTTGAATCTTGTGCCATTGTGCACCTGCAATAATTAGCATTCACCCTTAAAGTTATGACGCAATCCCTCTGCTGTGTTGTTCAGAAGCCTTGGCTCCCTATTTTCAGATTAAAAGGAAGACTAAGAGGGATTGGCCAGTGGCATATGGTGGCCCTAGTGGTTGAGTTCGTGCACTCTGCTTTGGCAGCCCAGGGTTTGAGGGTTCGGACCTACACACCACTCATCAAGTCATGCTGTGGTGGGGTGCCACATTTAAAATGGAGGACTGGCACAGATGTTAGTTCAGGAACAACCTTCCTCAAGCAAAAAGAGGGAGACTGGCGACAGATGGTAGCTCAGGCCCAATCTTCCTTCACTAAAAAAAAACAAAAAACAAAAAAAGAGGACTGAGAGACTGAACTTCAACCACGTCTGAACCTCTGTGGGCTGTTTTCCCCACAACCAATAACCTTACCTAAACTCCCAACTTTAAACTGCTAAAACCATGAAAACGTTAATAATGACCCTTCTTCATTAAACCTCAACTTCCCCTCTCACTTGTACTTTGACCAATTTACTCACTCAAAGCAAGCAACAGCATCCTGCTCAGTTACTCAGTGGGACCTCTGTGTCTTCCCCCAACACCTTCAACCAAAAGAAAACCAAAAGCCACAAAAATCTTCATGATCTCCACACTCCTCCTAGTCCAGTGATGGCAATTATGTAAGCTCTAACTTTTGGAGGGGGGCTTTTGTTTTTTCAGTCGCCATGGGAAAGACCGTGTTTGGGCAGCTCCATCTGCAAGGGGTAATTATTGGCCTTCCAAACACACACACACACACGGTAAGGCTGCAAAGAAAAACTATACATAATTCACGAATTTTTCAAAGAGGCCAAGCGAGTGTTAACCAAACAATGTACTGCTTTGCTACCAACAGAAATAAACAAGGACAGCTGTTTATTACCAATTAAACACAGCATTTTCTGCTGAAGTATTAATAACAATTAATTTGTCCTCATAATTTGATATTTGTCAGGCACTATGGACTAAGTACTTTACATGGATAAGCTCCATAAGTATGTATTTATAATTCCAATTTTACTGAAAACAAATGGGGTTAAGAGAGGTTGAGTAAGCCACACAGAGCTAATTAGCAGTGGAGCCAGGATTCAAACCCAGAGCCAATAATCTTGCTGCACTGGCCGTCACTCACGGTGCCTGATCGCAGCCTGGGATGTAACCACAGCCAGCGTCCAGTCTGGTCTACTGACCTGTGGAAGGGACTCGAACTAACACTCAGCCTGTCTAGTAAAACTAAGAAAAGTGCAAAATATTTTCATTACTAAAATGCCTCTGATCCTAGGCCACAGCAGGAATAGTGATCCTCTTTCATGACTCCAGTACAAAATGCACACTTGCGTGCGACATTCATAGAGCGTGGCCTTTTCCATTTTCTTAATCAGTTTTCATTTCCTAGAGTTAACCCCTTAATTTAACATCTCTTGGCAATAAAAATCCTATGTGCTACTGTACATTAGAAAGCCAGGGGCCGGCTCCATGGCTGAGTGGTTAAGTTCGCTTGCTCCGCTGCGGCGGCCCAGAGTTCGGATCCTGGGGGCGGACATGGCACCGCCCGTCAGGCCACGTTGAGGCGGTGTCCCACACCCCACAACTAGAAGGACCTGCAACTAAGATATACAACTGTGTACAGGTGGGGTTTGGGGAGATAAAGCAGAAAAAAAAAAAAGATTGGCAACAGTTGTTAGCCCAGGTGCCAATCTTAAAAAAAAAGAAAAAAAAACCTTTTAAAAAAAAAAAGCCAACTTTGAGCTTTAAGAGATCTGTGAGTATGGACTAATGAGAAGATCAGTTGTTCTCATTTTATCTCTTTTATTTTCCTGGAAGAACAAATAGTTTCACTTTGGCCTCTTCTTTAATTTAGGTAATTATTTAGATTCTTGCGATCTTTACACTGTGCACCTGATTCCTAAGAGTGGGAGGTGTATAGAATTCCCAAAGAAATCTACATTAATAGTGTAAAGTTTAAAATATGATTAAACGAGATTAGGTGATATTGGAAGCAAAGCCTTAAACTAGGCTGGCAATATTAAAAATTCCATCTTTTAACAGGTCAACAGTTATCCGTAGAGTCTTCAGAAGAGCTGGACTCAAGCTAGCCTCTCCATCCTCCTTGACTCCACCTATCTATGAAGGAATCCAGACAGTGTGGAGCCCAAAGGCCTCCCCTTGTCCATCAGCACAGCATGCCCGGCAGTCACAATGCTGCCTGTAAGAGTTTGGTAAGACTCTGGCTCAAGTCCCTTGGCCTCAGCTGACCCTGTCTTTCTGCCGTATCACTCATCTCCTGGAAAGAAACGTATTTCCAAGCCTCTTCCACATCAGCAGAAGGAAAAGAATTCTGGATCCCTGAGTGTTAAGTGACCTGTATATGAAAAAAAATCCAGCCTGGCTTCCTTAGGAGGGAGATGAGACTGAGGGGGAGGGAAATACAATGAGATACTTTCACTTTGCCAAACTCCCATCCCTTTTTTGGCCTTAGGCAATGCCAGAAGAGAAAGCCAAAAGGAGGTGGGAGGAGAAGTGGAAACAGCTCCTCCTCTTCCCCTGTGCTTCCTGGCTGGCTATCTGTAAACACATCTCCACCACCCTTCCCCACGCAGGAAGCCTGGGGAGATGCACAGGCTTGCCTCACTGCGGGAGCCCTGCCAGCCTCACTAGGTACCTCCATCTCCCTGAGAAGCTGGGCACGGAGGGCGGTCAGGGTGGGGGCAGGGTGGACCCAGGGAGTACCCAGGGAAGCCCATCCGATGACAGTGACCTTTCTGCTAACAACCAGAACTCTTGGTGTTGCTTCCCAGAGGCAAATGGAAGGGTGCCTGGAAAAAGAAAAAAATCAAAATGTTTTCTTCCTTTCCTTCTCTCAGCACCAGACTTTCAATCTTCGCCTAGATGCTGTATCCCAAGTGGGGAGCAGGGTACACCCGGCTGGGGGGAATCCCCAAGAGGATAGGAGAGCAATTCTGCCTGTGGGAGTGAAAGGCAGGCCACAGAGCAGTGAGGCTGTGGTGCTGAAATCCCAGCTCACAGACCCAGGGCCAGAGCAGAGCCTGTCATTAAATGCAAACTTGCCAGCGGCTCTCTTGACACATGAGGCAAAAAGTTAATGTCTGATGGACTGGGGCCCATGCCAAACTCCAGCTCAGTGCCCTCCCCACAGAAGACTAGTTCAAAGGAATGAGGTCCAGTAGGGGCAGAACAATCCAGGTCGGCTCCAGGGAGCCCGTCTTCTGGACTTCTATAACCCTCCATGCACACCTCCATCCCAGAGCACTCAACACCGTCATTAGCACTTTATTGATGTATCTTGCCCACTAGGCAGAGCAGAGGGTTGGCCCTTTCCGGATTTCAAGTCCTTGGCTAAATAATGCTAGGTCTGCACTGCCTAATAAGGTGGCCACGAGACACGTATGGCTCTTGAGCACCTGAAATAGGGCCAACCCAAATTAAGAAGGGCTGTAAGTACAAAATGCACAGCCGATTACAAAGACTTAGTATGAAAAATAAAGTAGACTATCTCATCAATTTTTTATATTCATTACATATTGAAAAACAATATTTTGGATATACCAGGTTCAATAAAATGTATTGTTAAAATTAATTTCACCTTTCTTTCTTCACTTTTGTTTCCCACGTGGCTACTAGAAAATTTAAAGTCACATACGTGGCTTGCATTATATTTTTATTAGACAGCATGGTTCTCTGTCCACTACTACTGTTGAATGAATAAATGAAAGAAGGTTGACTTCAGATCAGCATTAATATTTTTAAATCAACATATAAACAGTCAACAGAAATGGTTAAAAAGGAGTGAGGCATCGTTGTTTTCCGAAATAACTTTTGTATCTGGAGCTACATTTCATTTTGAGTCATCTGCTGTTGAGAAAATGCTTACTAAATCACCCAGGACTCCAAAAGGATGAGAGGGCAGCAGACTGTTGGCCAGGCCACACCAGTGAGGCCAACTCAACCTTCAGTCCTCCGGTGAGGACCTAGAGCAGAAGACCAAGCACACATGCTGCAAGGAACTGTCAGAAGGAGAAAAAAATAATCTGGGAACCTCACAGTTTTCCAAACCTTTCCTCATCCTAAAGGTAATTATTCTCTCAGTCTAACTGTTTGCATTTAATATATTATTTGAGACTGTTTTGAGAAAATTCATTGCAAATCAAAACCACTATGAGACATCATATCACACGCATCAGGATGGCCACTATAAAAAAGATAAAAATACCAGGGGCCGGCCCTGTGGCCGAGTGGTTAAGTTCGCGCACTCCACTTTGGCGGCCCAGGGTTTCGCCATATCAGATCCTGGGCGCAGACATGGCACCACTCATCAGACCACGCTGAGGTGGCGTCCCACATAACACAACCAGAAGGACTACAACTAGAAGATACAACTATGTACTGGGGGGCTTTGGAGAGAAGAAGAAAAAGCAAAAAAAAAAAGATTGGCAACAGATGTTGGCTCAGGGGCCAATCTTTAAAAAATAAAGAAATACAGTAACGAGTGTTGGCGAGGAAGTGGAGAAATTGGAACCCTCGTGCGCTGTTGGTGGGAATGTAAATGGTGCAGCTGCTATGGAAAACAGTATGGAGGTTCCTCTAAAAATTAAAAATAGGACTACCCGGGGCTGGCCCTGTGTCCGAGTGGTTAAGTTCACGTGCTCTCCTTCGGCAGCCCAGGATCTCGCCAGTTGGAATCCTGGGCACGGACATGGCACCACTCATCAAGCCATGCTGAGGCGGCGTCCCACATGCCACAACTAGAAGGACCTGCAACTAAAAATACACAACTATGTACCGGGGGGGCTTTGTGGAGAAAAAGGAAAAATAAAATCTTTTTTAAAAAAAAAAAAGAAGAAGAGGACTACCATATGATTCAGCAATTCCACTGCTGGGCATATATCCCAAAGAACTGAAAGCAGGATCTCAAAGAGACATTTGCACACCCATGTTCACTGTAGCATTATTTACAACAGCCAAGAGGTGGAAGCAACACAAATGTCCATCAGGAGATGAATGAATAAACAAAATGTGGTACACACCTACAACGGAAAATTATTCAGCCTTAAAAAAGAAAAATCTGCCATAATGTTACAGAATGGATGAATCTAGAGGACATTATGCCAAGTGAAATACGCCATTCACAAAAGGGCAAATACCATATAAGTCCACTTATATGAGGTGACTAAAGCAATCAAACCCATCAAAACAGAAAGGAGAATGGTGATTGCCAGGGGCTGGGGGAGAGGAGAACGGGGAGTCGTTCAATGGGTAAAGCATTTCAGTTTTGCAAGATGAAAACATTTGAAGATCTATTGCACAACAATGTAAATACTTAACATTACTAAACCATACACGTAAAAATGGTTAAGATGGTAAATTTTATGTTGTGGTTTTTACTCCAATAAAAACAAAAAAGAAAAAAATGCACGGCATAATCAGTTTTACTGCTACTGAAAAATCCACAATGGAGATGCTGACCCAGGATCTTTTAACATAAGAAAAGAAGAAAAAGTGCCCCAACAGATATTTGTAGCCTAAAGTTTACAGCAGCATTATTCACAACAGCCAAATGGGGGAAACAACCCAAATGCCCATCGATGGATGAATGGATAAACAAAATGAGGTATATACATCAATGGAATATTATTTAGCCTTAAAAAGGAATGAAATTCAAACGTAGGTTACAACATAAATGAACCCTGAAGACATTCTGCTAAATGAAATAAACTAGTCACAAAAGGGCAAATAGTGCATGACTCCACTAACATGAAGTCTCTAGGGCAGTCAAATTCATAGAGACAGAAAGTAAAAGGGTGGGTACAAAAACCAGGGGGAAAAGGGAATAGGGAGTTATTGTCTTATAAGCAGAGGGTTTCAGTCTGGGAAGAGGAAGAAGTTCTGGAGACAGATGGTGGTGATGGTTGCACAACATTGTGAATGTACTCAATGTCCCTGAACTGTGCACTTAAAAAATGGTCAGGGGCCGGCCTGGTGGCTCAGCAGGTAAGTGAGCATGTTCCACTTTGGCAGCTCGGGGTTCCCCGGTTTGGATCCTGGGTGTAGACATGGCACCACTTGGCAAGCCATGCTGTGGTAGGCTCCCACATATAAAGTAGAGGAAGATGGGCACAGATGTTAGCTCAGGGCCAGTCTTCCTCAGCAAAAAGAGGAGGATTGGTAGCAGATGTTAGCTCAGGGCTAATCTTCCTTAAAAAAAAAAAAAATGGTTAAGATGATATATTTTGTGTTACGTGTATTTTACCGCAACAGAAAAAAAGAAAGAAAATGTGGCCAGAGAGGAAGGGTAAGGGGGTGAGAAGCCAGAGGGGGCAGGAAGATTAGACCAGCCCTCGGATCATCCAAACGGGAATTTACACATATCCCCCCACAACTGCCTTGAAATGTTGACAGACCATCACTGCTCTCTAAACAAGATGATTTCTAGGACAGCATTTTGTCTTCCAATAAGTGTACCACCTTTTCATTTTGCTGCTTGACCCAGCAATGAGATTCAAAAATCAGCCCGAGCATGCACACAGAAATGAGAGGAAGAGTGTGTGTGTCCGCACTCTATTTTTGGTAAGAATTATTTCTTTCCACCTGCCATTCATATTCTTCGCCTGCAACTATCTTCACTTGTGCCAAAGTCAGTAACAAAGACAAAAAGTTAGCAATACTAATGGTGAGAATGTTCTTTCAGATGCTATAAATTATTTCTTCAATGATCTAGCAAGCTAATAACAATACATGTCATGGAGCAGGCACTGTGTAAAGCACTTTAAAAATTACAATATTCTTGGGGTCAGCCTGGTGGTGTAGTGGTTAAGTTTATGTGCTCCACTTTGGCAGCCCAGTGTTCACAGGTTCGGATCCCAGGCACGAACCCAACACCGCTTGTCAGGCCACGCTGTGGTGGCGTCCCACGTGGAAGGTAGAGGAAGACACGGCACAGATGTTCGCTCAGCGACAGTCTCCCGCAGGCAAAAAAGAGAAAGATTGGTAACAGGTCTTAGCTCAGGGCCAATCTTCCTCACCAAAAAAAAATTCCAATATTTTTGACAGCAACCTTAGATGATTAACACCATTTCACATACACGGAAACTAAGGTTAACAAAATCATCTGTCCAAGAATACAAGGGAGATGAGATTTTTTTCACTCAGGTCTGATAGACTCCAAACCAGAGCTCCCGACTGTTGACAATGAGGGTACACCGTGTAAACTGAGGCCATCTAAACAGGAGGAACACTAACGAATTAGAGGAAGCAGGAGAGTTAGCGAGGGTGAGGCCGAGCAGGTACCGGCTGGCCAACTCCAGGGACGAACATGAGTAACACCTAACTACATCACACACAAAGTTGGAAACCCGAAGTTTTAGGACGGCTGATTCCTTTGTCAATTTCAAAGTCTTTTTTTTTTTAATCTCTAATACTCAGCCTCATAAACAAGAATCAAAAGAAAATGACTCAACCTATGCGAGAGAAATTCCGCTTGGAGGATAAGGTTAATAATCTGCTCTCCTACTGGGTCCTTTTCTCTAAGTTATATATTAAAGGAGTTACAGGAGAGGGGGAAAAAAAATCAGAAGGAATACAGAAATACAATCCAGCAAGTGTACTGACCCTTAATGGATGATAATTTCATCAGAATTATTTGTGCTTTCCAAAATATTATACTTTATATAAAAGTCAAGCCACGGTGCAGGAAGTATCATCAGACTAATTGATTCCGAATACCCAGCTGTAATTGGTGGTTTGCCTAAATCCAGATTACAGTCCTAACGTGTACACCATGGAAGTCAGATTATCGGGCAATTTGGTGAAAACAGGACAGAAAATCCACTACGGGGCAACACTTCCTGAATCTCTTCTACTCGTTTCCCATCTCACCCAGAAATCCAAAACAATCACTTTCAGACGTATCATAAGATCAAAGCCTTTCCTTCCACAAGAAGCTTCAAACTACATACAGACTTTTCCATTTGCTCTGCTCTTCCCTTTACAGGTATTATTTTCTGAACCTCCCAAACTTCTATGCCTGACAACAGAGCTTTCCCACACACACGGCACTGCCCACTCTTCTCATCCCTCTGGATCCCTTTCTAAGTGCCTGGAAAACACAACAAGGGGAAACAAAGGGCAAATGCCAGTCTGTGACCTCTGTCTGGACTCAGCCAAGCGTGATGTGTGAATCAGGTGTGTGGAATGGAAGTTTCCATGGCAACGAGACTGCAAGGCAGACGGGGAGTCACATACTCTTTCTACCAAGGTAATAGAAACAACAGGCCACCTGAGGGACGCTCTCCAGTGACCGTAAGGACCTAGGTCCTCATGGGCTCCTTCCCCCACCCTCTGCTCTTAATTCCTTCCCACCAGCTCCTTGGGATAATCTATCCTCTCTCTTTTTTGGGGAGAAAAGGAGGGACAAATTAAAGAGGTATTCTCTAAAGGGAGTTGCTTATGAGA
Source organism: Equus quagga (assembly GCF_021613505.1). NCBI lineage: Eukaryota > Metazoa > Chordata > Mammalia > Perissodactyla > Equidae > Equus > Equus quagga. The sequence goes on from NC_060281.1 coordinate 43,407,446, forward strand.
AAAATGTAGAAAGGAGTACAAGTGTTTTCTTTACATAAAAGAAAAGCAGCTCTTAGTCAAAAAATTTCACTATATTGACTGACTTGACCCCCGCTGCCTGACAGAAGCACCTCCATTTCCAGCAAGCTCCTTCGCTTTGCCTTGAAATGTACTCTGATTTGTGAACCTAGTTCAGAATGAAAAGCTCCTGAGCTGCATTTTGTGTTTTCTGGACTTTTATTCTATTTCCTGTAGAGAGATACTCTAACATTATTCTAAACTTGTAGGGAAATATTTTGTTTAAAGCTCGCTTTTTGAGACCCATGAGTTGGAGACCAAAAAAAAAAAAAAAAACATATACAATTTTAATGAAATCAAAGTTGGCCTTGGTTATCTAGCTGGAAAAAGGTACTCGATGCCAGGTGTACGTTGACATTATGGCTTTTTAAACCATTTTCTTAACTTGAGACTCACAGATGTTAAAAAGAACTGGAACAAGTTCTTGTGTATTCAGATCTAAATCACGTAAGACAACAAACTCCACTTCTCCACTCTCCATCTTGTTTAGCTTGGCTCTAGAAAAGGCCTTTAAATTCCTTCAGATCACTACTCCAGAGAATGAAGAAGAGTGAATTCCCTTATGTCACCTCTGCTAATATCTCTGTTTTAGCAGATCACTCTTCCCACTGCATGAGAGAAATCTTTCTGTACTTCAACGTTGATCATGTCACTCAGGCTCCAAACCTTTCAAATGGTTCTTCATTGTGCTCTGAGAAGTCCAAATCTCAAATCGTGGTTTCCAAAATCACAGAGGATTTGGCCTCTACCTACCTCTTTAGTTTCATCTTCTGCCATTCTCCAATTTGCATTCCACATCCCAGGCAAATTCAACAATTTTTAATTTCCCAAATTCACCATTACCCACTTTCACCTTTGGCCCTTCATGTTACTGATCCCTGCCAAGAACATTTAACCCTTCCCCAATACCTCCTTTCAGGCATCACTTCCTCCAGGAAGTCTTAGTCCCTGGCACAATTTCAGTCTGAAAGTCCTTCCAGGCGCAGCCACAGCACTCATGGGTTCCCTGTCACACCATCGCCATCTAAGACATGAACTGCCAGCTTCGCGTCTATGACCCCATCCAATGGGAAGGGGGAACAAGAAGTGTGCCTTGCTCACCTTTGTCTTAACTTGGGGCCCAGCACAGAGGAGGTGGTCAATCGAGATTTACCAAAACTTAACAAATGAGTGAATGAACACACGAATGAATAGAGCGGGCCTAAATGGCAGGCATGGCATGACTGACCACAAAGAGCACCGACCACATCTGGGCCCCAGCCTCCCAGTCCGGTTCTCCTGCTTGTTAGTCTCAGGGCTTCAGAAGAGTTATTTAACCCCAGTGAACCTCAGATCCTACTTTTAAATTGGTGTAACAACACCTGCCCAAGATTATTTTAAGCATCAAATGAGATAGTATTTGGGAAACTCTTCATGAAAATTTTAATAAGTCTGTATATAATGGCATTTCCAGGAGGAGGATAGATAAGAAAGAAAAAAGAGGTGACATAATTACTGCAGAAGCAGCACCAGTCAGGAATCTGAAGAAGAAAAGCAGATAACAGGTCTAGCAAGGGCTACAGAAATTCATGGTGGGCTTCCACATACAGATAGCATAGACTGACTTCTTCCTGGGAGATAATTACGTCCCCTTCTTGCCCATTTTGGGCCTAGCCATTCTTATTACCTTCAGCTTTCCGCTTATCTATCATGTTCATTTCCACCAAATACTACCATGACTACTACTAGTTTTGGGGCCTTTGCTTATTGTTGTTCCAATCGTTAATACCCTCTTGTTCCCAGTGCCCCATATAAATCCTACCTCATCCTTTAACATCCATAATAAATCTCACCCCCATCTGTAAAGCCTTTCTTGAGTAACCAGCTCACATCTCTCTCTCTCTCCTCCTGATCTCCTGGTGCACTAAGGGCCCATATTTCACTATTCAGCGCTTTATCTCTAAATTCTTCAAACAAATATGCCAGGTCCCCTTTCTAAAATGTGGGGAGGATCTCACATAATCAGAAGAGCCTGGTCTGGGTCATAAAATGTGGGGATTTAGGAGAGAAGGTGAGAGGTAGGAAGAGTTAAGATGTTAAGAGTTAGAAAATAACACTAATTAGGCTACCAAGCAAACAAAAATATCCAGTGAGAGCTGATAGGAGAAAACTAGCTAGCGACTCAGTTTCAGAAGACTTCAAGCTTCTGTGGTAGCTGAATGTGACACAGCATGACGAGGGCACAGGATAATGCGTCAGAGAGAGGGGGGCAAGTGGGGAACATGGTTTCCAAAATGAGTATACCAAGTGATTCTTTATCCTGATGAAGAAAACCAACAATAAGATAGAAGAAATGGGGACAAGAAGGGAGAAGTACCAGCAGAGTGATCAATCAATGACATTTTGCTGAGCATCCAGTTCTCCATGCTCTTTCCTGCATCGCTAACCTAACCCGATAAACCACCATCACCGCCACCGACCCAACTGCTGTAGCAGAAAATCCATAAGGAAAGTGTGAAATAAACTGTGATCAAGAATTACAATCTGACCATTAAATATCATGTTTATTTTATTGTTACAGGAAGAAAGTCAGAACTCAAAATGTTTACACAGTGAGATCCCACTTATATAAAAATGCCTATAGACATAAGTACATAGAAATAAATAGTAAAAGGAAATATATCCAGATTCTCTCTGGTTTATATAATTATAGGTTATTTTTATTTTCTTCTGGAGGTTTTTATGTATTTTTCAAATTTTCTACAACATGCATTGATTACTATATAATTAAAAATTATATTTGGATATGGAAAAATGAAATAAACATTTTAATTGGAAATATTTCAAGAGAGCTGTCCATGGAAAGTGAACATAATCCCCACTCTCAGCTGCCTGGTGAGACGGCCTCCATTCTCCAGAGAAAAGCACATTTCCCTTCTAAATCTTGCGAGTGTGTGTGACACTAAAGATGATGTACAGGATTGTTCCCTCCACATTTTATTGTCCACAAGAAATAACTTTTAGAAGTCCTTTTATCATTGTTTTCTCATAAAAAGGTATTTATAAGAAAAGTAAATGTCAACTTTATTTTGGGTCTTGATTTTTCCAGAAGGCCTAAACTCCACAGAATATTCAACCCAACTCTCTTTCTTCTCTTCTCCACTCTTCTCGCCATTTCCATCTACGTGTGTCTCTCTCTCCCCATTTCCATCTCCATGTCTCTCCCTCCATCTCTCTTCCTCTCCATCTGTGTGTGTGTCTATGTGCCTGTCTGTCTTTTATAATGTAGAGGCATGCCTCTTAAATACTGCCCCCAGACCAAGATGCAGAGTTTTCTTTGATTTCTTCTGCACTTTATATAATGTTCTGAGTAGCACCCTCTATTCAAAGACAACTTAGAAGTTTCAAACATAAAACTCAATTTTAGTTGCACTTTGAGGATATTTACAAGCACTGTAGGAAACAACTGTATGTGTGGTATCACAAAAAACGAAAAACCAGTATGTCAGAAGTCAACATGACATTCATTTAAAATGACATATGGTGAACAACTTTCTCAGGGCAAACGCTCCATCCACGCTGGGGCTGGGGCAGGAAGTAGAAGCTGGCAACAGCCCACCACTGGAGAGGGGGGTGAAAGTGGTGGTAACTCTAAATAAAAGAGAGAAGCTTGAAATTTTTCTATTACCAAACCAGGCAATTAAAACATTAAATGTGAAATCCGAGGCACTGTAAATTTCCTAATATGGTATAAGTGCTGAGTTTCTCGAATGATGTTTTCTCATCTTTCAACATATCAAAGAGCATGCCAAAACCCCAAAGAAACATTTCCATTTTGAAAACAAAAATAAACCACACACATCCACATTCTATTAATAGTGTTGTCTTGCCTTAAAGACCCTGCATCCTTAGTGAAAAACCCCACTGCAGTTTACATAAGTTTTAACATTATTGAAAACTCCTGTCCAAAACAAACTGGATATGTGTAGGTGAGTTAGGTGGGACTCAAGCAAAAGTAATCAAATCTCTTCTCTATTTTCCTTACTGGAGACCAAATGTTATGTTCCTCATCGTTACACCTAACGACTGTGTAAATATCTTCTCCATCTTTAGCAGCATTTCTTAAGAGAGTGTAAAGAAGGAAAGTTGGCGTGAGATACACAGGTTTAAGCCAATTCCACAATATTTGGACACCTAAGATAGAGAGAGACAAGCTTCGAACCAAAAATCCCAGCAGAAATTGCCAGACGAAGCAAAGGACATGTGAAAGCTCCCAAAACCCAGACTATAAACTCTTGATCTTGCCACTATGAAAAGGAAAAATGCTGTCCCATGGCATTTTATGCTTAGAGACAGGAAAAAGCCATTAAATATGGTGCTCTCCTTCCCCAATTCAAATACCCATCAGTTGCTACTTACATACCCAGCAGAGTTGACTGCTTGGGGCGAGTACAATGCGAAGCATATGACACAGAATCTGCTTGCAAGATGCTTCTGTTTTTGAGGGAGGAAAAGAAGCAACATGTAAAATAACAATAAGAAACAACAAAGGATCATTAATTCCATCCTAAAAGATTGACCATGCAACTGGCCAGTTCAACCCCAAAGTCTTTTGGAGAAAGGCGTTGTTATTACCTGCCTTCGCAGACAGACTCAAATGTTTAAGCTCTGAGTCATGGGCCCTAGGATGTCTCTACAAGAGCAAGCAAAAGGGAAAACCAGAGTGACAGAGGGACCACAAACCCACCCCCGTTGGTCAAGATGGGGAGGAATAAAGAAAACGGACTCAGGACACCAATTCAAACTCTAATAGGAAGAAAAGAAATAAGCCTGATGGCTACTGAGGTGAAAAAAAAAATCACCTTTTTCAAGCCAACAGATCCAAGATCAAATCTTGTTCCAGCTACATCCTTACACAAACTGGGCAAGTTAATTAACCTCTGTTCCTATTCCCTTTAACACTTTTATGTAGTACTGTATGGAGGTACTCTTCTAAGCACTTTACAATTCTCAATTTATTTAATCCCAATAACAAACAGTTGAGGTTGGTTCTGTTATTATCCCTGCTTTACAAATAGGGAAACTGAGGCACTGAGCAGTCACATACGTTGAAGGTGGCAAAGTTATGCTTCAAATCCTGCCAGTCCGGCTCCAACGTCTGAGCTCCAAAGCTCTACATTGCCTCATTTATAAAAAATACTTCCTTTCCAAGGTTGTGGTATAGATTCAGTGAAATGTATGTCCAGCACCCAACACAGTGCCTGACATTTAACAGAGGCTGAATAATTTATCTCCCACCTCCCTCTGCCCACACTGTGGGGGGCTGGAGGCAAGATTCTACACACAGAGGAAGGCAGCTACCTCTGTCAACCTGTAAAGGCTCAGGGGCTCCAAGGCAAGCTGGAAAATACCCTGTCTTTATCCCTTCAGGCCTGGAACAAGAGATCTAACTCAAGCAAAGATGACCAGCATTTCCAGACAGAGACCGCCTCTATTTACCATAGTCTACATTCCAGGCACAAGCAGTGCAGACAAGCCTTTGGGAAATGGAAAGCTTCCTGATTTTTGTACTAGGAGCAATATATGTATATGTCAACACAAACACCACACACACACACACCATCTCAAACTACCACACCTACCACGGGGGAAAATGACCTACTTTCCAGAACTTTCCATTGCCTAGAAACTGACAGAGTGTCTGCATCAGGCTGCAACTTGCTTTAAGACAGTCCAGACACTGATGGGGAGCTAAAGAACTGAATCCCTTTTGGAAGTTTTTAAGAACAAATTAACCCAGGGGCTCTGGGGAGCTGTGCTGTAAAACATGAGAAAATTTTGTTCTCTGGCCCTTTGCCAGGATTTTCATACAATAAAGGACTGAGATTATTTTTGCATCTTGATATCAGTCTAAAACATCATTGAGAAAGGTGTATGTTATCAGTTAAGTGACTTCTCGAAGTTGGGCAAGTAGTGACCGGCGCAAAATAGGCCACCTAATATATTTGGAATTTTCCAGTACATGTTGCTAATTACAAAAAGTTTACACATGCTACCAGGTAGGAATGCTGTGTACACACTCTTTCAATTTTCCCCCAATTGTAAAAAGGTTATTTGATGCTAAAACAACCTAAGAACATGATTTTATCACAAGAAAAAAATATCACTACAATGAAGTATTGAAACTGTTGTTTGACCTTGAAAATGTGCTAACAAAGTTTAAAAGTAATTAAGAAGGAAAGCTGACTTTCTACCTTTTCAGCCTCTGTCACTGTGGCTACTGGGTCATTGATGCCTGCCAAATCTTGCAAAATTATAGTACTTCTCTCCATGCGGTTTCTAAAGCTATAAGCTTCTATTGTGAAGAAGCTTGATTTTCTGCTTTCGAAATCCATCAGCTGCCAGTCCACGGTCCCGGCATATTGCTAAGACAGACTCCACAGAGAGCCCAGGTGCACGCACCGGGAATCAAGTTCTTCATTCCTTTTAATTACAGTTCAGCACAAGGGAGAGAGTTAAGTGAAGAAGCCTTCTTCACAAAATGTTCATTAGAAATGGCAATTTTCTTCCAGGGAAACAAAAACGGCATCCTTCAACTTGTTCTCATCTGCAAAAGTCCCCCAGGGTGAAGCAGGCCTCTGCCATCATATGCGAGCCACATTGAGGCTTGTGGCTCAGCCCAGAATGTTTAGAGGGAAGAGAGGAACAGAAAAGGGAAAAGAGTTAGCAAGGAACTAAAACGACTAGATGAAGTTTTCCAGGCTCTGTGGACCTGTGTAAGCAGTTCCATCTACTTACTATTTAAGCTGTTAGCCCCTGGCCAGGAGATTTGTTATCTTCTTGGTCATTTCAAAAGCCTTTTAGTGAGAGAAGGGGAGAAGTGGAGGAGGGGAAGAAGGAGGGAGTTTTTCTGTGTGTGTGTCTGTGAGTCAGCAAAAGCCGGAAGCCTTACAAAACTACTTCAAACAACAAGCTGGAAAGCGTATTCAAACAATACGCTTCCACCCCCAGACAGTGAGAAATTGCATTATCCTAAGGGATCACGGCCACCCGTGTTCAGTGCAGATAAGTGAGAACCTTCCGTGCTCTGGCCAAGCGGAGACCTGCAGCCACAGCTGCTCAGAGAAACTCTGGGTGGCCTCCATTCCAGCCGCTCCAAATGGTTTCAGGGCAAAAACACTGCAGCTGGGTGGTGCTTAGAAGCGCAAGGGGGTGGGAGGAGAGGCTGACAGAGTGGAGGGTGGCAAGTTGCATCTCCCCACCAGGTGCTCTAAATCCCCTCCCGGGGCTTAGGAAAATCACACGGAGGTCTCGAGGCTGATTCCGAAGGCAGCTGTGTCAGAGCCTGCCTCACCACCAACCCACAGCCATAAACTGAAACAGTGCCTCCGAGAACGCAGAAACTGGGGAAATTTCCCTGACAGGCACTTCTTAGTGCTCTAGGAGCAACAGTCTAATTAATGCCACTTGGCCAAAGAGAGGGACATTCCAAATTCGGTCAGAAAGAAGAAAGAAGCCTTGCCACCCACCCTCACCGCAGACACAGAGCTCTTTGAGACAGTCCCTTTCAAGACTCAGGCAACTCTGTTTGATCAACTTACATTTTTTTGAATTTAAAATTTTACTGCAAATGTATTAACTGTCCTCTGAGTGAAAAAAATCATCTTAACATTTTAGGAAAAGTATATGAAAGTTACAGTATGAGCTCACTTTGGGGACACTGTCACTTGCATAGAAGAATAATCTAAAGAAAAAACAATTATTTCACTTATTAATGACTACCTGCTGTCCAATGTTATAGTATTTCTTACATTTCCAGGTTGTCACAGGTTATATTTTTAAATGTTTTTCCCATCTACAGCTAATATCTATATGGTATGTTTGACTGACAAGAAAGTTAGTCAGAAAGTATCAGATAAGCAGCCGCCCAGTGGGGCAGTGGTTAAGTTCACAGATTCCGCTTGGGCAGCCTGGGGTTCGCAGGTTCGGATCCCGGGTGCGGACATGGCACTGCTTTATCAAGCCATGCTGCGGTAAGCATCCCACATACAAAGTGGAGGAAGATGGGCACAGATATTAGCTCAGGGCCAATCTTCTTCCAAAAAAAAAAGGCATCAGATAAGTTGATAATGCAGAAGTCTCATATATTTGCATGTAGTCCCCAGACCAAATATCCCCTTTGCAGAACCCAGTTTTGTGTATAGATTCTTTTGAAAGAATATAAAATTTTTGATCGTAACACACGAGTGAGTATTCTCACAAATGAGAAGGGATACAAAAGATAGAAAAATTAATACTAAAATTGCAGCACTGGCTACCATGAGTGCTGACAATAATAGTTCATGCAAAATCAAAATGAGTATAGATGTTAAAAATTAAAATTAAGGGGCCAGCCCAGTAGCATCGTGGTTAACTTTGCATGTTCCACTTCAACAGCCGGGGTTCATGGGTTCAGATCCTGGGCACAGACCCATACACCACTCATCAAACCATGCTGTGGTGGCATCCCACATATAAAATAGAGGAAGATTGGCACAGATGTTAGCTCAGAGCCAATCTTCCTTCCACACACACAAAATTAAAATGAAGTCATCTGGCATCTAGATCACTGAAAGAGAAGTTGAAAGACTGGAGAGACATCTTCCACTCGGCCCTTGATGTGCTGTAGGGCCTACATCAAGTTGTGCCCTGCCTCTGTTATAATAACTGCAAAATGGAGATAACACTTCATGCCACCCTACCTCAGAGAGCTGCTACAAGATTAGATATCAAAAAGGAAAATCCTCAAAGCCCTGTGAGTTCCTCATGAACAGAAGACATGCAATGTAATAAAATACCAGCACCTTCTACAAAACTCCTAAGAGGCTCAAGGATCTAGAAATAGGAAATGGACACCAGCAATGCAACATGGCAGACACCTCACAGGGCACAACACTGACGATCAGGGAGGCGGGGGGCAATTCTGTCCTCACCTTCCAATGAAAAGGGGGAGGAAAGAACTCTGAAATTCAGATCTACTCAGACAAGAAAAAACATCCAGGGAGAGGGAAAAAAACAGTCCTGTTTTGACAGATCGCCAATAACTCGAAAGAACGCAATTCTGACAGGTAAAATTCCAAATTCTTTGCCTCAAGGTCTTGATCTACAAGAAGACAAGTGACAACATTACTCTGGTAGTTTTTCAGGTTTAGTAAAATCTCACGTTAAAGTAAATTGGTTTCCTAGGCAGGTAAGTGTAATGATCCCCTCACACTGAATAAAATTTATGCAGAGAATACATAGAGTATTTTTCATCAATTTGTACTGGAACAAAAGCCAAAATGGCCTGTACATAGCCACCTAAAGAAAACAACTACTTTGGGGTTCATAAGGAAATTGGGAGAAGCGTATTAAATATTTATATACCCAGAGATATTCTGAAGTATGAAAAGTTTGAAATTTGAATTAAACATATTATTTTATATATGATTATATCAAGCACTTACTGTGGGTCACATGTCAGGTTAAAATAAAAAAGATGAGTAATATCCTATTCCTGGCTTTCACAAACCTCAAAGTCTAGCTCGGAGGAGGCAGAGACACAATAAAGTAGAATAGAATGTGGTAAGAGCTGGAAACAAGTATAAACAGAGTGCTGAGGAAGAATAGAGGGAAGAAGAAATGAATTCCTCATGGAATGGGAGAGAAGGGAGGGGTTCAGGAGAGTTTCAGAGAATCTGACCCTTGAACAGAACCTTCCAAAATGAACAACACGTCACCAAATACAGAAGACGGGGAAAGGGCATCCTAGATAAGTAAACAGCAGCCCACAGCCCACGGCATGTCTAGATACGTCCTAGTTAAGTGAAGCACCACAGAGACAATCTGGGAGGGCCTGAATTTCAAGGTCTTTGTGGGAGAGAGGGAGGCAGTTCACAACATATTTTTGAAAAGGAACTTGACAATTTCTATAACTACTCAATATAGGTATAAGACCGAGGCACAATGGACTGGAGCAGGGGAGGTGGTGCTGGCCCCCAGCATGAGACAGACTCCAGGGAAACTGAGAGCATGGCTGAGGCCAATTCTCTAGGTGTGGGGGAGGTGGATCAGGAGGCAGAGAAGCCAAAGGGCTTGGCAAGCTTAACCATGACTCAGGAATGCTCAGGACCAGGGTTTCCAGGAGAAGGAGCAGGCCCATATTAGGTGGGCAAAACACAGCACAGTATTCCAAATAATGGCCTCCAAAGGCAAATCCTGGGAATTTGTAAATGTTACCTCCTATGGCAAAGACTCTGCAGATGCAATTAAATGAAGGATCTTGAGACGGGGAGATCATTCTGGATTATCCAGTTGAGTCCTAAATGCACTCAGCGCCATGCTAACAAGAGTGAGGCAGGAGGAGATTTGACTAGAGAGAGAGGAGGAAAAGGCAAGGTGACCATGGAGGTAGAGACTGGAGTGATGCAGCCACAAGCCAAGGAATGTCAGCAGGCACCAGGAGCTGGAAAAGACAAGGAACAGATTCTCCCCCAGGCCTTTGGTAGGAGTGTGGTCCTGTGAACACCTAAATTTCTGTTGTTTTAAGCTACCAAGATTGTGGCAATTTGTCACAGTAGTGATAGGAAACTAACACAGTGAGCAAAGAGTCATCCCCCCACATGCTCTTCGCCGTCACGATCACCAGTCTTGATGAGAATAACTCAGATGGAAGGCACTTCAACTATCACGAAAAAGTTGAAGTCCAGGCTGAAGCCTCAGAGGAAGGCTACATTACTAAACTGAGAAACTGGTCAAAAGTTAGGTCATGGGACCCAGGTAAAAGCCCAGACTAGGCCAATACAAGATGGGTGGAAGAAAGGCAAATCACGGCCACCAAATCATGACACATGGGGAAAGGAAGCTGGCTCTGAATAGCAGTAGGGGCAATCGGAGAGATACAGGAACTCAGAGGTCATCAATGGGCCACCAAATTTCCGGTCTAGGATAGCTGCTTAATTTCAAGTGTCCATTGGATATCCTGGAAGAGGCAAGAAGGGATGGCAAACATTTCCATGCACGCTGGCTTGATTGGGACTAACTCAGGAACTAGATCATGACTCGACCATCAAATCAAGGACATCAGTGGATCTAGATGTGAGAAGATTATGGAAGTGAGACAGACGGGGCATGAAATGCTAAAAAGCTTGAAATGTGCTCTTTAGTCAATAAGGGAAATACCTCAATGGGATCCATTTCAGATGGGTGGGGGCAGGGTAAGGTATCCACAGTAGACTGTATAGCCCAGTAAGAAGGGGAATGAATCAGCCAAGGTTGGAGATGATCGAGGCCAGCCATAAGAATGGAAAATGGTGAGGGACTAGAAAAATATTTGGAGGACATGGCAAGTGATTAGAATAGGGAATGAGTAATTGGTAGGGCATAGGGGCAGAAGGTAAATGACAACACCAACCTTTGAAATACAAAACTCAAATGAGAAAGAGTAGAGCAGACACAATGAGTTCGTCTCTGGCTTAAGGTATGGGTGGGTCATGCTAGGGGTGACAGCCAGAAGCCAGTGGAACGCTAGGATTTGAAATTTAGAATGTCAGAACTGTTTGAATGTTCGAAAAAGTTATCTGTAATGGGCTCTTTCATCTTCTTCTTCCTGATCCATCACTATGAAAGGGATCCAAAAAAGATTCCTGAAACGTTCATATCCTAAGAACAATATTTTTGAACTATACTCATCCCACCCACTCATAAGAAAAATCTTGCATTGGCAGCACTTAAAAGCAAATTAGAAATTTTCTAAGAAAAAGAAAAAAAGGACCTACCATTAGCCATTTCCCTTTTCTGTCTGTTAGTTTTGAGGACATCTGGTGAAACAGACAACAGAGAACAGCTACCCACGGATCATGGACAGTTGAGAAGGATGGTCCATGATGACCTCAGGGATGACCCAATGATGGAAAAGGTGGCACACTTTTTAAATTTGCAGAGGACATCAAGTTAGCCACTGCTGGAGCAGTCAATGCAGATCCTACGAAGAGAAAAAAAAAAACAGTATGTTCACTAATATGGACCACCTGGGGAAAGAGATGAGGAAAAATATTAATAAAGACACAGATTTACATGAGGAAGAAAATGTATGTTAATCAGATGCAAAAAAGACTCACTTGTGCCCTACAGCTATAGATTCTATATTCCTCTTCACCAAAATGCTCAGGTGTTCAGTGCTCTATGGCAAGATGCAAGCAGCTACCCCATCTAGCATGTGATCTATGATGACTGGTGCTAGCTAAAACGTGGAAATGGCTTAGAGAGAGGAGCATCTGAAATTCCAGAGTAGAGAGAGATCTTGTCAACATGGCTGCAAAGGCAGACTCTGAACTCATCTCCTCCCATGAACACAACCAGGTTACAACTATTTTTGGGAAAATTACCCTGGATAGAAAACTGAAAACTGGATAGAAAGAACCCCCACAACAAGGGACAGTCCTGACTAAGGCAGAAGAGGTAGAAATTCCTCCTGGAGAGAAAAAAGCCACCTTCAGGAGCAGCGGAGTTTCTCAGCCAGCCAGGCGGGAGACACCCTAAGGTACGCAGCCCTCCCTGGAGGAGTGAGGTCCAGAGCGGGGCCGATACTGCTATAAGCATCCTTCAGACTCAGAACAACTGAGACAGCGGTCTTACTATCTGGCTTTGCTGGCTATTAACTGCAGCAGGGATACCCCCAGAAAAGCTATCAGACGAAAGCCAAAAAGACCTGGGTCTTAAAGGGCCCACGCACAAACTCACCTGTCTCAGCCACCTAAAATCACCAGAAAGAAGGCTGAGAGTCCTTTGGTGAAAAGAGCCTCACCTGGTAGGCTCTGGGTGCATCTCGGTGAGAGGAGAGACCCCTCTGGAGACGGAGACATTGGTAGTGGCCATTGTTATCACCTAGTTCAGGTGTGCTGACACAGACAAACAGACGCCATTGAAGTTCTTCCCCTGGCCTGTTAGCTCAGGGGTCTGCCACACCCACTAGAGCACAGATTTAATCCAGTTCAGCCAGGGCAGGCAGCCCACCCTAGGGACTGGCCACACCCAATAGCAAGCCCTTAGGCTACTTGTCACCCTGCATTGACTGGGTGCCTTGATCCTCTACAGGCAGGTGAGTGTGTCTACCTCTGTGGGCCAGGGCCTGTGTGAGGACCACGTGAACTGTGGGGGCCATTGGTGAAGAGGAGGGGGCCTCTGCAGTGGGGCATTGGGGTACACTCCAGGGGGCTGGGAAGTGTGCTCAGACCAGACTGTGTTGACAGTGTGTGTGGCCCTGTGGGGGGGTGAGGCTTATCAGCAGCAGAAGACCTGTGCTTCATGAATAGCCATAAAAGGATCAGCTCCATCTTCTAAAACCTGAAACAATTGAGTGCTCCCATGCCTAGGGCCAGCCCCACTCAGCTGCACTCCTAAGAGAACTGACAACAGCCTTGTAGGCCTGAGGCCTATTGCAAATGTAAGCCCCTGAGCCTAGCAACCAGCTACACTGGCTACCTACCCAACTAAAAGGAAAACTGCAACAAGAGTGTGCTGTTAGACCTTGTAGCCAATGGTGCTGAGGCTCCCCAAACCAGATTTATAATCAGCTGGCCAGGGAAGGAAAGACTAGACTCTCTGGGTACCTGCATTAAGAGCAACCCTGCCACAGCAGAAGGACATAAGTAGCCCAAAAAGGGGTCACTCCTAGATCATTTGGATTGGTGACGAGAGGGAAGCACACTGCTGGGCCTCAAAAGGCATCTCTTACTTAAGGCCACTTCCCCAAGATCAGGAGACATAGCTGTATCACCTAATACATAGAAATAAGCACAGAGAAAGAGGCATAACGAGGAGACAAAAGAATACATTCCAAGCAAGGGAACAGGACAAAACCCCAGAAAAAGGACTAACTGAAACAGAAATAAGCAACCTACCCAACAAAGAGTTCAAACAAAAACTCATAAAGATGCTCACAGATATTGGGAGAACACTGGATGAACACAGTGAGCTCATCAACAAAGAATTGGAAAATATAAAAAAGAACCAATCATAAATGAAGAATACTGGAAATGAAAAATTCACTAGAGGGACTCAATATCAGAGTAGAGGATACAGAAAAACAGACCAGTGAACTGGAAGAAAGACTAGAGAAAATTACCCAAGCTGAACAGAAAAAAGCAAAAAGCATTAGACAGAATGAGAACAGTCTAAGGGAACTCTGGGACAAAATCAAGTGCACTAACATTTGTCTTATAGGTGTCCCAGAAGGAGAAGAGAGCGACAAAGGGGCAGAAAATATATTTGAAAAAATAATAGCTGAAAATTTTCCTAACCTAAGTAAGGAAACAGTCATCCAAGTACATGAAATTCCAGACTAGATAGTCTGGTAGGGGTGACAGCATGGGAAGGCAGCAAGGTATAACGCAAAGGACTGTGATATAATCCCTATCCTCAAGCAATCGTGTATGTTAAGATAAATAAGGTTCTGGGGCTGGCCCGGTGGTGTAGTGGTTAAGTTCGTGCACTCCACTTTGGTGGCCCAGGGTTCACTGGTTTGGATCCTGGGCACAGACCTACACACCGCTCATCAAGCCATGGTGTGGGAGCATCCCACATAGAAGAACTAGAAGAACTTACAACTAGGATATACAGCTATGTACTGGAGGTTTGGAGAGGGAAAAAAAAAAAAAAAAGAGGGAGATTGGCAACAGATGTTAGCTCAGAGCCAATCTTCCTCACACACACACAAAAAAGCATATCTTTAAAACAACAACAAAAAAACTCATCTGATCCATAGCAGTGCGGTGCATATGTTGAGTCCCCCAAGTTTTGACCATGGACTCATTCTACTTTTTTTAAATTTAGTGCCTACTATATAAACCATACTGAGGGGAAATGTAAATGTAAGTAATAATATTTGCCCTTAGGGAGTGAAAACCGATTAAATGGAAAATACAAAATACAGAAATATAAACATGGAAAACATAAAATGGAAATATAAAAAATGTGCAGGTAACAGTTAAGTATTCATACAAGGCAAGAAATGAGAGAGAGAAAATAAGGGTTATGAGCCTTGAAGCGAGGGGCATATATGAAGGAGAGTGGGAAGACACGAGCTGAAGCTCATAAGGAATGGGCAAAAGATACATGAGTGAAAATATGGGTGAAGGAGATTCCAAAGGATTGGAACGATAAAAGTTCAGAATGACCCCGATGTGATAGAAGTTATGACACTAAGCATAAAAAGTAAATTCTTGCTGCAGAGTAGAGGATGTTAAGAGCAACTGGTGGTTGGCCCAAGTGATGACGAGCTGACTGAGGCCAAGCTTTACTCAGAAGCACTGTAAATCTTAAATCAGGAGAGAAAGAGACAATACGGGCTTTAACCAGAAAGCTACGTGGGGAAGAGAGAACAGAATTCCTGTGTCTTAGAGACTAGTCAGGAGGCTGTTACTGCTATCTGAGCATGAAGCTATGAGTTCCCGACCAGGGTAGAAGGAAAAAGCTGAAAGAGAGATGGCTGGGAAAAAAGAGAACTAATAAAGAATTTAAAAGTTTCAGTAACTGCGTGAATAAAGAAGATAAGGAATTGGGAAAGGTTAAAAATTACCTGGGATTACACCTCAGTAATCAGAAGGGTAAGGGTATCAACAAATAAGGCACTGGGAAGGAAGAAGGTGGACGTAGTTTGAGAAATGATTCTGAATTTGATGGTATAACCTAGACGAAATATCTTCTGTAGGGATCAGAGTCAATGCGAGCCCCGTAGACTGAAGACGGAGGGTAAGAAGTCATCACTCTGGAAGGAAGTTGAAATAATAAATATAGGCTTAGAGAAACCCTTCAGAGAAAGAATTCAGAGGCTACGGGATGAAAAGGTTTTGGAATGTCTCAAACACACATCACAGCTTCTGATTTTAGTGGCAAACTATGAGGAAAAATTCTAAACCAAAGAACTTGGAAGTACTTCAGAGGTAAGGTTGAACTTATACAGGGAACATAATTCTCGAAATATTTCAAAGACAAACATCTAACAAGCAAGAGCCATCCTAAAATATCAAACTGTCAATTTTATGCTCCGTAATGACATTAAATAGAAATCTATGGAATTTAACTATGTGAATAAGTTATGGTTAACTAATAACTTCATTTTAATCACATAACACCATGACAAAAAAGAAAAAACAAACAATGTCTCCAACAGGTACGGAGGGTCTGGTATTTTTAGTGCCTGTCTCCGCTTGCCATTGACAACTGCAATAACAACCACTGACATACATGTGTATGGTTTCTCAGGACCCTACACACTGAGAGCTTCAGTGTCAAAGAGCCACAGAAGGTTCTCAAACTTGGAAGGAAAACCAAATATTCTCTTGGGTTGTTGTCAAGCTTCTGGCAGAGAACACAAAGCTAGGAGTCATTTCCACAGCTGCACAGACAGACAGAGGGTTCTGGAGCTTGTCATTAATGGGGGGGGGGGGGAAATGATATGGTTTCTGCATATACATAAACACATTTAACCATTAAGCCTTATCTTCCAGTTAAAAATGTCTCAGCGATCCTACTACAAATAAAAAACTTTACACTGCCCTCCTGTCTCATTTCCACCCTCTCCTGCAGTAACCCACCAAAAGTAAGAGAGAAATCATTTTTTCAAAGAATAAAATCTAAAAATAATGTCTACCATTTATTTGTTCTAGTTTATTTAGCAATAATGGCCCACATTTATTTAATACTGATTACATATCTAGTACTGTTCTAAGCTCTTAAATATGCACAAAAACCATAAGCAGTTGGTACTATTATCACCAACGGCATTTTATATAAGGAGAAACCAAGGCACAGAGAAGCTAAGTGACCCAAAATTACATCCTTGGTACGTGGTGGAGCCAAGACTTGAATCTAATCAGTAGGATTCCAGTCCCATACTCAAGCTCATGCTGTCTATCCTGTTTGTCAAACACACGCTCCAACACCACGTCTCCCATTTAAAAACAAAAAGTAAACTACTGTTTAAAGACAGTAAACATTGTCTATGACATAAGCGTTTTTTGATTATTTCAAAAATCTCCAAGAGGACCAGATACAAACAAACCAAAGGAAAATAGCAACATATACACACGTGCGCACGTGCACAGACACTTTCTGAGCATAGTTTAAATTTTAAAGATTCCACTTGGATGCAGAGGAACTCTTGACCATTTAGGGTGATAGGAAAATGGAACGGGCTATACTAAAAGGCAAGCTGGAAGCATTCAGTCCTGAAAAAATCGATTCTCCTGAAAGACTCAGCTTTAGCTACTTTTTTTTTTTTTAGGAAGATTAGCCCTGAGCTAACATCTGCTGCCACTCCTCCTCTTTCTGCTGAGGAAGACTGGCCCTGAGCTAACATCCGTGCCCATCTTCCTCTACTTTATATGTGGGACGCCTACCACAGCATGGCTTGCCAAGCGGTGCCATGTCCACACCCAAGATCCCAACCACCGAACCCTGGGCCACTGAAGTGGAACGTGCGCACTTAACCACTGTGCAACTGGGCTGGCCCCCTTTGGCTACTTTTTAAAGTAGAGTTTGGACTAAATGCAGTACTGTTCTTAAGATACTGAAGGATTTATTTTACACTTACTCTTAACTTTTCTCCCATTTTCCCTGCTTGCAGTCTAAATCTGAGTTTACAAGAATTATACAAGCATCTGGCACACGATCCTTGGGAAGCATCACAACGTTCATTAAAAACTGATGTTTCAACCTGTATTTATGAAGAACAGATTTTAATTGAAGGCGTTCACAACCAACAATCAAATTAATTGTATTTTTTGATTCTCCTAACATTTCTCTGCATCAATTGTTCTCATTTGGCTAATTTTATCTAAGACGTACTTATTTGCTACTTTATTTCAAAATTTAGAGGCGGAAACGCTCCTAAACATAACTATTAAAAGGTAGAGAAGAAAGCAACCAAGGATTTATTGATGAAATGCAATTCTCCATGTGATTCTATTTCAAATATGAGTAGAAGAGGAATAACTTTGGATTCAATCTTCCATGATCCTATGATAATCCAGAGTTGACAACACAGAACACACGTCATTATGGTTCTACTAGGCCAAATCGTCAGAATGGAGTTTCAGAAGGAGTGTGCTAGAAACAGCATTAAAAGCTTTATCAACAGCTGCCAGAGACTGGAAACAGCCTCAGCCCCACCATTATCCATTACACGAGGATATTCAGTCCTTATCCATTACATGAGGTCCTAGTGAATCCTTCCGTCAACACCATGGTGGTGTGGAGAATGTTATAGGAAACGTGGGTGGCCATGTTTCTCTCTCCCTCACTCCCCCAACAGTACCCAATGCCCAACGTAATGCTAACGTAGCTGGATCAACAAGGAAAAACTCTTTAAAATTCAGCGTCAATAGTGAGAATAACAGAAGCCAGAAGCTCAGCATTTAAATAACAAAATAAATTCGAAAAATACCTTGAAATTACTTCCTATAAGTGACGTTGGCATTCCATGAAACTTTAGGATTTCTTTGTACTTCCAAAATCTTAGCTGCTTAGATCTATGCCTACGAGAATAAAAAACTATAGGCAGACGTAAGCAGTATAAAACTTAAAATCATATTTTCTTATTATTGCCCTCTTCAGAAATGTTTCTTAATGCCTCATCCTACACAGAACACTCTAAGCCTGTTTTTCCAAACATCATAAAACAGAAAACTAGCATCCAGGGTAGCTGTTGATGGGTATTCTGGGAAACAAAGACTCTGAGCTCAAAGTGTGAGACACACGGCATGCTATCATTCTTGGAAATGCACAGTACATATTAGTAAACTCAAGACGGAGAAGTCCAGAGGAACTTTGTGAAGTCTTGCCTACACTTATTTGATCATAGAATGCATTTTCACAAAACACTTCATGAGACACCAGGGCTGCGTAGAATGCAGTTTGGAAAATGTTGCTCTACACCCTTGAGCTTAGCAATAAAGACTTAACCGTCTGACCCCAAATTACCCTTAATCCTCATCAACAACATATTTTCACAACTCTGATGAGCAATGTAGATCTCATACCCCAGTTTCCTCCATAAAAAGTCTTTCCTCCAGTCAAGTCCATCTCCTTCCCCACCTCCTCAACAGGCATTTGCTCCACTGTTTTGTTCAGACCATTCCCCATGCTGGAATTTCTACCTTCAATCATTTTGTTCAATTTAATTCCTTAAGACTTGAGATAAAATCCTACCTTGTACGTCTCCCACACATGATGTCGTCTTTCCTTTCCCCTAAAGGCCACCCCAAATAAAATGACGCTTGTTTGGGACTCACCTACTGTCCGTACTACAAATCTCTATTTGCTGTGCATATGTCTGGTCCTCCAACTGCCCA